>NC_059135.1:87982928-88285958 GCF_020740605.2 Lemur catta | reverse complement strand
ACTTCAGTCATTCAATAAACATTATTAAACACCTAAGTGCCAGGCACTGTGCTAACACATAAAAGAGTAAAGACACTGTCTCTTCCCTCTAAGAGACTGAGTTGTGTGAACAGACTTGAGAGCTGGAAAATACAGAAGCAAACTTGTGATAGGAAGCAACGCATTCTACTGCCACGGAAGCTACACGCTGCATTTCAAGAACACAAATCCCTCAACACGTTATTAATTGCTTTTGCATATATTATTTCACTCCACCCACCCAGCACCCTCTGAGGTACACATTGCTGCCCCCACTGCACTGGCAAAACACCTGAGGATCCGAGAGACTTAAACACTTCACAGAGCTAAAGACTGAAGAATCTCAGACTTGAATCCAGTGTTTGAGCCAAAATCCATGCTCTTTCCACAGCACCGTGTTATCTCTGCAGGTACTTAGCAAAAACAATGCCTAGCAAATCTACGACACACACACAACCCCGTTTTTTTTTTTTTTTTTTTTGTGCTTTATGTCTCACGCAGTGACCTCGAGTAACTTTCTCAGAGAACCTTTCTGATCCTGCCGAGAGATGTTTGCGAGGCAGGATCAGAAATTCATTTATCTGGATAATTGGGAGGAAAAAAGCATGTGTTTTATTCTCCTCAAGCGTATTTGAATGTTAACATGTGCTACAGTGTAGCCTTAGGATCAAAGAGTGAGTAAAAGCTCCAAACAGCAACCAGATCAGTAACTGGGGAGGAGAGAGGTATTGGAGGCAGAGAAGGAAGTCTTCAAAAATCCTGCACAGATGTCGCACAGATACTCAGTTCAGGCATAAAGCAAAGGGGTTCACCACGAGGGACCCAGTCAAGGACGGCAGAGTGCTCTGCCTGCTGCAGTAGCATCTCCAGACTAAGCTGTGTGGAGCAGCCGCCAGCTGTCTCAGGGCTCTTGTCAGCAACAGTGTTCGCACCCGAGAGGGCGCTGCCTGCGCTGGAGCTCAGAGGAAACCTCTCTCTGCCCGGAGCCTCCCCACAACGCTAGGAGGCAGCAAAGTACCTGGGAAAAAACTCACTTCCGTGGACTTTAGCTCTGCAAGTATTTACTATCTGGTGAACACGTGCCCTTCTTCTGTAGCTGTAAATATAGTAAAGAACTAGAAATTACAGCCTTGATCGTTTAAGAGCACACAATCTCATTAAATACATAAAAGAAATAATTTCATAGTCAAATTTTTCAAGGGGAGTGACGGTGCATGGTGGGACTGTCCAGAAATGGTGACACAGAGAATATGTTTTAGGAATTAGACAGGGAAAAACCAAAGCAAGCTACATAGTTAAGGAAGGCTTTGTGAGCCAGGTGAACTTTGAGATAATCTTTATAATTGTGATGAGAAACAGGGGAAAATCATCGTTGGTAGAAAGCAAGAGTTCAGAAGGCGAAACAAGCCTAGAAAATGTGTGGGTGGGGGACACATTGCAGGGACACCAGCCTGACTCCACAGGGGAGATTTTGTGATGCACCTATGACATGTCAGCCCAGGGCTACGGTCATCATTTAACTTGACTCTCACAATAGCTGTGCTGAAGGAAGAACTCTGTTTGCCTCTATTATAAAAAGAACCTCAGAGATAAGTAATTTGTCTGATCAGCAAGAGTCAGAGCTGGGAATTGAAAGATCATTTGCACCACTCTTCACTCAGTGCCTCCATGGGTCACATGCAAGTGAGATAAAGGTAGATACTGTCCCTGACCTTGAGAAACACACAGCTTGTCTGTGGGGGACACATACAAATTAATCAGGGATTTCAATCCAGTGTAATGTGTCACAGCAACCAAGTCAGACAGAATCTATGTTAACAGAAGAGCCTATGTGGTACTTGAAGGGAATCTGGAAAAATAAACCAAAGATATTCAGGCAAAGAAAGGAGCAAGGGTTCCTTCAAGGGGAGGAAATAGCCTATGTACACCCCGGGAGGGGAGGAAGGACCTGGCTCATGCCAAGTACTGTACAGGGGCAGGTCCTAGAGGCCAAGGGTGTAGACTCTGCATGTCCTGGCTCTGCCCCTTACCAGCTGTGTGACCTTGAAAAAGTTCCTTAACTTTTCTGTGCCTCAGTTTCCTCATCTGTAAAATAGAGGCAACATACCACACATCTCCTAGGGTTGTTTGAGGGGCACACGATCTAACATTTGTATTGTGCCTGGCCAATAGGTAATGTGGAATGACTGGAGTCGTAAAAACAAGTCCAACCATGGAGAGCTTTTTGTACCATAAACTAATGAACTTAGAATTTGTTTTGAGAATAATGCAGGAATGTGGAGAGAATTTAACTACAACAGTGAAATCTCTGGACCTGCATTTTAGAAAGCTGGGGGTGGACCTTGCAATAATTTGAGTGAAAAATGGAATCTTAGCCAGCAGCTAAGACTGTGGCCGCCAAAAAGGAGAGAATGAAATGGGCTCCAACGATAGCGAGTGGCATATACAGAATTAGGTGACAAAATAGATGAGGGCCCCTTGGTTACAGGTTTGGCGGTGCGATCATCTCTAAAGGAGGTAGAAATGCTTCCTTTGACCTTTGACCCTTGACCCTTCCACTCCCAGTCACTCCGTCCACACCCAGGGCTGTTTCCTATGCGTAAGGATGAGTGCTTTTTGGGGTGTACCATTTCGTGGTCCCTTCTAGCTCTGAGAGCTTTGAAGGCTGCCTTGGTTTGTCGTGAGTGATTCCAAAGTACGAATGAGTCCGGTTGTCTCTGACCAGGGACTCTCTCCTCCTGTTTATGTAGACACATTTTTTAATGGTCTGTTTAGGGACAAAGTTTAAGTCACTGCTTCTTCTCAAATGAACACACAAAGCACCCAGAGACAGGGCTGACGGTCGTGAATGACTCTCTGGGTGAAGACTCATCCCACGCTGTGGATTCCCTCCCCGGCCACCTGATGCTGTCACAGGAGCCAGTGAGCACACCTGGGCCAGCGAGGACAACTTGCCACTCTTTCTTCGCCCACCCACTCCTCTCATGCATGTGCACACTACTGAGGGGCCAAGAAAGTGACCTAAGTGAAAACAAAATGCGTTCCCAGTCCCTCTCCTTCTCCTCCCACTAACATAAAATGAATTTAGTCAGTAAGAAAATTAAATATGGGACTTGCTTTGATTTCTGTTTCTATGTGATTGTGTCCTTCTGCTTTTAAAGACACACATCAGAGTGTTTTAAATACATTTCTCTTTGACTGGAACTAAATAAGATGTTTCACATTTCAATTGCTCTTTCTAAGAGTCAACTTTCACGTGTGTGCCGCAGGAGGAACGAGTTCAGTTTTTTCCTCACCCATTACGAGCAACTCATACCACAGAACATTCAGGCGTGGAGAGAAGCGATGTCGTTTCACTCTCCCTGTTGGGGGTCACTGCCCCTCAGGTCCGAGAGCTAAAAGACTCCACGGTCTCCAACTATTTGTGTTTGCAGCATCACTTATAAAGCAGCTCTAGAAATGGAGTAGAAGATGTTTAGGGACCACCCGCTGCTTCAGAGACTCACCAACTGGATTTCCACACTCAACCCAGGAAGAGATCCATGTGTGTAAAGGCCTGGCTTGCATCAGAGTAGTTTCTCGATAACTCCCTGATCCTCACAAGTGCCTGCTATTAGTCCTCCCATATCAAAGACGAGTAAGGGGCAGAGGAGAGGAGGCAAGTGAGTTGCTCAATTTTTCTACAGAAACGCGTCAGAGCCTGGATCAGAACCCAAGTGTCCTGATATCCTTGATCTGTGTGTTGCTGGGATTTTGTTTTGTACCTTAACCCAACATCACCATTTCCAAGTGTGGTACCATGATGGAATGAAGAATGCAGAAGCACTTCCTTTACTCTCCCCACCCCGCTACCTGAACTCAAACTTGCTCTGGAGTCTCTGAAGAGATAAATAATATGAATAGTAACAATACATGCCTCTGCCTCTGTTCAACAGCACTTTGCAGTTATGCCATGTTTTACATACTTTAGCTCATGTAATCCTCAAAGCAACCCTGAGCCCTGTGGATCACTCAACACGCTTGCCACCCTGCTCTGTCCTTGGGAGGCTGCCCCCATGGACCACAGCGACTTCGGTCCCTGCAGTGTGGCTTCTGGTCCTTTCCTGCCAGAGGAAGACACCAGCAGGGGATGAGAGAGTCAGAGGAAAGAAGTCAGTGAATGTAATCACCAGCTCCCTGCTGCTGGGTCAAGGCATGGCAGTAGCTGTGCTCCTCTAAAGAGGGAACACCTCCTGCCCAGTGGTCCCCTGCTACCCACTTCTACAGCGATGGCTTCAGCAACCTCAGGGTTCCCACAGCCACCCCCTCCCCATGCTGGTAAAGGAATACCACTGTCATGGGAAGCAGTTAGACAATCTCTAAAGTCATTATCTTTGTTACCTATGAATACATTGGACTCACATGCATGCACTCATATATATGCACATGTAAATATGCATCTATTCCTAAACACACACATACACATATCTTAGTGCTTTTCTGATTGAAGCCTGACCCTGACTGATACACAGAGGATCAGAAAGGCTAAGGAACTTTCCCGTAGTCACACCACTAGGGCCAGCTGTAAAATTTGTGGTCCTAGAGCAACATCAAAATGCAGCTCCCTTATTCAAAGCAGGAAAAAAGCTATTCCTTTTCTTGTGTGGTCTCCTGCTTGACCTGTCATGGTGTGTTTTTATTTGCTGTTTAATGGCGCAGTCACTGGGAGTAGGCCCCAGCCTCAATCCTCCCCACACCTGCATCCAGGCCCCGCAGCAGGGGCAAATGGCAGAAGTGGTCACCGGGCAGGAGCGGGGCAGCAGCAAATTGGGTCCCTGGGGAGGTGGAAGTGGCAGGAGGTGAGAAGGCCAGTGGTCAAGGCACACTCCAGTGTCCCATGGGGCTTCACTTACAAAACACAAATTCAAAGGTAAAATTATGAAGAATCTCAAGACAGCAACTGCGGGGCATTAAACCACAGGAGCGGAGCCCCCTTTTGATGGGCGCTGTGCTGCCGCACACCCACAGCGCTGCCTACTCACAGCCAGTCTGTGATGCTGCTGGAATGTGAAGTGTGTCTGGCTCTCAAGTCTGTGCTTTTGCCACAGAATCGCCTTGCCTTGCAAAGCCAATAAATGAGCACCTCTGTCCTTTCCGAGGAGCCTGGGGTTTGGAATAAGAACTGACAGACAGAGCACATCTTTAATTTCCCAATCCTACAACTCACATACATTCTTCATGTTCTTAGCCAAGGAAGGAGGGTATTTAGTTTTCCTTTATAGTTAAGAAAACAAGTTAAGCCAGACAACATTCTAGTGACTTTTCCACTTCGAATCTCAGCATCCGACTCACACTGAGCCCCCATTAAGTGTACACACCTAGCAGAAGAATTAATTAATGCTTAATTAATTAGAATGCTTTGCCTTAGGAGACATGGATGTTACAGACCACTTTAAAATTGAGTAGTGTGGCCTGACTATTCTTGGTCCAGGGAATGGAAAAGCATTTCAGGGGTTTGGGCACAGTGCAGGGAGATTGATCATGAGGATATCTGGCTGTGTGAGTAACACTGAATTCTGCCTCTGAAGAATGGAATGATGGCGCTGTTTAGTTTGGGTGAAGGTGGAAGAAACAAAACAGAGAACTTCGGAGGAATGAACTAAAGACCCCCAACATGAATTTGCATGCCAGGAATCTGTTCCAAAGTTAAATTTCATACCTAATATAAGGCATAAATTACCCAGGTAATGAAGCAGCAGCAGCAGAGATAAAAGACACTCACTGAGAGTTTACATGTGTGAGATTTGCTCCATGGGTTAGGTTACAAAGTAATCCAAGACTGGACTGAGTTTTCTTACAGGTGAGACCAGAATGCTTTACCTTAGGAGATGTGGATGTGTGTGTGTATTGCACACACACAAAAATAAACAGTAGCTATGCTTAATTTGTGTTGAATAAAAAATGAACACTACAAGAAGCTGAAAAAGAAGAATAGACTTTATAGAGTGGGCAAAACTGGAACTGTTTTTTGCAAGAAAAATGAAAAGTCGCATAAATTCATGTACTTGCTAAATGATCACATAAGAAAGTTCAAAAAAGATTTATCTAAATCCCCTGCATGAGAAGTTCTCATTAAGTTATTAAGAAGGTAAGGCAGTTGGAAGGATGTTGTCTGTTCTCAATGGATTCAACTTTTTCTTCTCAATATACTCTCTCTTCAATATATCCATAACATCTAGAATGGTTGGATACTAGGTGATCAGAATAAAAGTTTTGAATTAGAAAAATGAATGCATGAGTGAATGAATGAATGAGTCCCAAAGGACCAAGCTACATTTCAAGGCTCTGAGCTAGGCTGGCAGACTGGCAGATCCTGCTGTGGTCACAGCAGATGTCAGGTACTCTCTTCTCAATCCAGGCAAGAAAAAACTGGAGTTCAGGCCAGCAGTGTTTAAGAACAGCACTGAACAAATAAAAGTTAACAGTCCGTATGGGAGAGGAGTTTGCCTTGCTTAATGACTTGGCAGCAGAGCAAGTGTGGGGACTGTTTGAAGAGATTTGAGACCTTATCTTTTGTTGACTTCCTGCTCCCACAGACAGTAGGAGCCATGAGGAATATTTCCAAAGGACAGCAAAATTCTCTAGCCCTATTCAGCCACCAGGAGGCAGAGGGAACCATTAGCATAAAAGGGAAAGACAACAGCTCCCCTCAACTGAATTCCAGGAAGGAATAAATAGACTCAAAAAGAAGTGGAGAAAATGACCCTTTTTCCTCTGGCTGTTTCCTACTTGTTCGTTAGCCTTGGTTCAGGGCAGAGAGGGATTGAGGATGTTGTCAACGCGGAACTTGATTGAGGTTGAGAATTGTAGAAATAGCTTTTTGGCAAAAGGCTTTATGGTAAGAGCTTAGCTTTGCACTTAGCTGAGTGCTGAAAACAAGATGTCGCCATGTCACCAGTGCTTAGAGATGATGGAAATCAGAAAGCAAAAAGAGAAGCTAAGTGATTTAAGTTACTTCCTTTTATAAAAGGAAAACTCTGATAATGGTAAGACAATAAAAAACTCTGTAACAAGTGAATTTTAATAGTTAGTACTGTTATTGATACTCCGTTCAGGTCTCAAATCATATTGGTCAGGAAATGGAAAAAGCCTTTAGCAGAATTAATGCAGACTTTGTGGTGAAAACATCGTTTAAATTTGCTTCTGTTAACCGGGAAGGAAAAAAAAAAAAAAAACACGATTCTCTTGAGCACTACCAGGGCTTATTTGAATGAAGCAGGCTTTTGTTTATCCAAGGCATTAGGCATGTTTGGAAAACAAGGAAGTAGAGCCAAAGAGACTCCTAAGGACAATCACATCCTAAGAAATGGAAGGCAGACCCCAATACTAATAAAACCCACACCATCAGGGCACTCAGTTTGGAAGCACAGTGCAATCACAGGTCATGAGATATAAAGCAACTATTCATGTCTGAGAACCCTACGCTGAGACAGATTTTTTTGGACTCAGATTTCCTCATTTTCAGTCCACCAGAATAAAGTAGTGTTCATTACCAATTTACAAATGAGAAACTTGTCTTCCCTACCTAAGGGGATAACCCGGGGTCACACAGCTAACAGTGGAGTCAACTGCAGCTGAAGGCAATTTGATGCCAAAGCGTTTTGTTTTTCTCCTGTACGCTCAGAGATAACAGGTGCAAAAACTGCATTCCTCAGGGACACAAAGGATGCTGGGAGGTTTAAGTCCAAAAGCCTAGATGTGTTAGTAAGATAAGACTTGTACAAATCCAGGTCTAAATCTCCAAGGGCCCCACCTGCAGTCAGCCTTCTGGAAAAGCAGTGGAGGCCTTCCCTAGGCCAGGGTTTGTGGGGAGACCTGGCACATCATTCCCTACCAGATAAGCAGGGTAGGTGTCAGCAGACAAAGATATTCATAGATATACATATACACTCAAGCAGAAACCGATTTTTTAAAATTTCCCATTGAGAATTCATTCCTTTCTTATTTTTACACTTAACTTTTTCCCTCTTACCAGATATATAAAAGGATGTTTCAATAATTAAAATAAAAACCACAGTCCCATTACACAAAGGCAACTATTTACTATTTACTTCTAATATTTTTCTTTGACATTTTTAAATAGTTTTTCATCACACTGTACTCTTTCCTGCTGTGTTTGCTCGACATATGGCATAAACATGTTTTGCCATTGATATTCTACAAGTTTAAAATGTTTAATAATTTTATATGGAAAAAATTAAAACAGTTCACAAATGCACTTTTAATATCTTTGTAACATGCCATCAGGTATATGTCAAAATTTACATAATTCCCACAATGTTAGTCATTTGCTTCCATTTTTTACTATTACAAATTGCAAAGATTAAGTCTTTTACTTAAAGCCTTGCCTTCTGCACCTGCTTAAATATCTGTAGGAAGGCTGAATAAGATCTGATGATCTGTTTGTATATTGAGAGGAGTTTGCTGCATGTCTTTCTGGGAGTGGGTTTTAAAGGCAGGGGGTGGGTGGAAAAGCAGGAGGGCAGGCATGGAATTCCTGGCGGTTGGATAATGGGGCTTCCCTAAGGGGGAAGATGGTACAGAAAAAAGAGGCTGGCCTGCAAAGAGTCACCTGCCAGTGTGGACCACTCTGACTCTACTTTCACACAAATCACTCAAGACAGTACGAATGCTTCAAATCCTCCCACTTCTCCCCAATATCCAGACCTCCTGGGTACATCAAGGGAGTATTAAGCCTAAACCTGAGTTTTAGAAGGGATTAGATTAGATTAGATTAGATTCTTGTACACTTAAAACAAAAATACAGTGGTTGAGAAAAACCAGGACTTTGCCTCCATCAGAAGAAATCACATTTTCTGCCAGAGAAGCGATCTTCCAAGTCGGCAAGAGAGCTCCATCAAGAATGTTCTGAATTCTCATTTGAAATATTCTCAAAGGATATATTTATTCACATCTTAAAGACGTAGAGGGGACAAGGTATTTCAGACGCCAAAGAGATTGGATTTGAGCGGTGATGGAGGCAGGGGGAGCTTTCTAATAAGAAGGTGTGTCAGTTTCAAGAGTATATTTCTACAGGCAGTTCATACCTTTTCTGAAGATAAGACTAAGAAGAGATTTGGCAATACTATTTTTGTGAATGCTTTTAGGAGTGGGGAGGCTGGTAGGGACATATTCAGAGTTAAGGGGAGGGATTGGAAGACATTTCACAGAACTGTTATAAAGCAGAGTGTTTGGCCATTAGTCTATCTTCTTTTGTAAAGTTTCTGTTCATGTCTTTGCCCACTTTTTAATAGGGTTATTTGATTTTTTCTTGCTGATTTTCCTGAGTTCTATATAGATTCTAGTTATCAGACCTTTATTGGCTGTGTAGCATGAAAATATTTTTTCCCATTCTATAGGTTGTCTATTTGCTCTAATGATAGTTTCCTTGGTTGTACAGAAGATTTTTTAATTTGATCAGATCCATTTATTTATTTTTGTTGTTGATGTGATTGTTTTTGGGGTCTTCCTCATAAATTCTTTGCCTAGGCTGATATCTGTAAGAGTTTTTCCAACATTTATTTCTAGAATTCTTATGGTTTCACACCTTACATTTAAGTCTGTTATCCATTGTGACTTGATTTTTGTGAGAGGTGAGAGGGGCAGATCCTGTTTCAGTCTTCTACATGTGGCTATCCAATTTTCCCAGCACCATTTATTGAATAAGGATTCTCTTCCCCAGTGTATGTCTTTGTCTGCTTTGTCAAAGACCAGACGGCTATATGAGGATGGTTTTATATCTGGGTTCTCAGTTCTGTTCCATTGGTCTATGTCTTTGTTCTTGTGCCAGTACCATGCTGCTTTAGCTACTATAGCCTTGTGGTATAGCTTGAAGTCTGGTAAACTGATTCTGCATGAAAAAATGCTCAACGTCTCTAATCATCAGGGAAATGCATATCAAAACCACAATGAGATATCACTTAACTCCAGTGATTATGCTTTTTATCAAAAAGTCCCAAAATAACAAATGTTGGCATGGATGCGGAGAGATAAGAACACTCATACGCTACTCTGGTGGGACTGCAAACTAGTACAACCTCTATGGGAAGTATTATGGAGATACTTCAAAGAACTAAAAGTAGACCTACCATTTGATCTAGCAATCCCACTACTCGGTATCTACCCAAAGGAAAAAAAGACAGTCTATAAAAAAGACACTTGCACTCAATGTTTATAGCAGCACAATTCACAATAGCAAAGATGTGGAAATAACTCAAGTGCCCATCAATACATGAATAGATTAATAAAATGTGGTATATTTATACCATGGAGTGCTACTCAGCCATAAAATAATGGTGAACTACCTCTTGTATTATCCTGGATGGAGCTGGAGCCCATTCTTCTAAGTGAGGTGTCACAAAAATGGAAAAACAAACACCACATGTACTTACTGTTAAATCAGTGTTAATCAATCAAAACTTATGTGCATATATGGTATTAACATTCATCATGTGTTGGGCAGGTGGGAGGGGGGAAAAGGGGATGGGGAAAGGAATACCTAATGGGTGCAGTACATGATATCTGGGGGATGGGCACGCTTGTAGCTCTGATTCGGGCAGTGCAAAGGCAATTTGTGTAACCAAGCATTTGTACCCCTGTAATATTCTGAAGTAAAAAATAAAAAAAAAATATTAAAAAAACACTGTAAACTTTCTTAATTTGTACTCCTTTTCATTTGGGCTCCAGTGTAACTAAATGCAAGTCAGCAATAACAAAATATCCTAAACAATTTTAGTGTATAATATGTACTGACAAATGTCATTAAGGAGATGGCTGCAACAGATAGGGGGGAAATATTTAGTGGGGCTCCATCTGAATGTTATATTGCTAAGGAAACTCAATGTTTTTTTTAAGAAAGTATTTTCAATGTAGTGACTTCACTAGGTGACTTTACAACTATGGCCAGTTCTACCGAAGAAATTACCAAAATGCTTTTAATGAGTATTTGCTAACTTTATCAAGTTTTTACAAAACATTTTAAGTGGATAATACTACTGATGTACACTCATGGATAATATTTTAAAATAAGTTTAGTAAACATCCAATCGTTTTTTTTTTTTTTCTGTTGAGTTTTTTTTCTGTTGATAGACAAAAGCTATCTGTCTCATATTCTCTGGGACAGTTCCAATTACATGTATTCCATGTCATTATCCTTCCAAATCATCAAATTGCCTTCGATATTCCCATATTATGGTGTCAAAACTACTCTTCAAATATACTTTTCCACACAGGGAAATGACAAGAAAAATTCTTTGTCAGACTGTATTTGATTTTTTATTTGGAAAATATCATTCCATCATTCTTATGAGAAAGGCTGAATTGGTGGTGTCTGCCTTTGAAAATATGTTGGACATTTCCTCTGTCACTCAAACCTTGGGTTCCCACCCCTATTATGTTCTTTCATATTCAAAAAATAATGTATTATAGACTGAAGAAGTCCAATAGGCTGGTGATGAATTGTAAATACTTGGAATTATCATTACCTGCAAGTTGGGCATCATTATCATGATAATATTACTAATAATCTAGCCAGACTGTTCTAAGTGATTTATCTCTTATGCCTATGTCACTGTGTTTCAGAAGACTATGTATAGTATTGTATATGGGAGGCCTCTGGTCATTCATTCTTGCATGTAATCATTTAAAAATATTTATTGAGTACCTTCTTTGTGCCAGGCACTGTATAATGTGCTGAATCCACAATGGAGAACAAGACATCCTGACCTCTATGTGCGTGAAACTTAGAGCTGGTTGGAGATGACACTAAAGCAGAAACAGGAAAGCTGCGAAAGAATTAGCCAAGCAAAGAGAGAGCAGAGGAGCAAACAAGGGAGGGAACAGGAGGCAGTGGGGGGCAGTGGGGCGGGGAAAGAACCTGAGCAGGGAAAGCACTCAGAAAATGCAATCACTGGAAGCAGGCAAGCCTGCCAGAGCTTAAGGAGCTAAGGCAGAGAGGCAGGAGAATAGAAAACACCTCATCACACAAGGCCTGTAGGCCTTATGGAGTAGCTTGCATTCTACCTTAAGGTGATAGGAAGGAAATATAGGGCTTCCATCAGAGCTGCCAAATAATAAATTTATGTATGATATAATATATTGATAAACATTGTATATATGTATATTTATACAATTCATGTAATTATAAATATAATTCTTATATAACAATATCTAATTTGTGCGTATGTAAAATATAATTTTTATTGTAAAAACCTCATACTGGCTGCTATGTGGAGATTGAAGAGGGGTAAGAGGAGAAGCAGGAAGATCAGTGTGGCTGTCACCTCTCATGCTCCTCAATGTCTCTGCTCTTCTCCTTTGAAGGACAGGAAGACAGTAAGTTCTCTGCTCTTTGGCAGTTTGATGGGTATGTGTGACTAATCTGGTCAAGGGGCTATGAACGAAAGTGACGTGAAGCACTAATGGGCCCAAGTTCAGAGAAGGGGGTATGAATGTTCTGTGTGTCCCCTTCTTTTGCCTGAACAAACCCATGCACTGTGCTCGGGACAGTGCATCTACTGGAAGTTGGAGACTTTCTCGGTCTGAGTCTTTTGGTGACAATGAGAAGAGGGATCTCCCCATGACCCCATCTGTCACCCACTGATCCACGCTAGACTTTAACATGAACAAGAAGTCAATCTGTGTTATATCAATGCTCCTGAGATGTCAGTGCTACTCAGTTACATCAAACTAACCTAACTTATCCTGACTAAAACATGGGGATAACGGCACCCAAATTTGGGGGCGTGAGAAGCAACAAAGTAATAGTTACGTAAGTGCACATCACAGTAGCAAGCACACAGTAGATGCTGAGAAAATGGTAGCTAGAAACAATGATTATTGGCTTTTTGATTCTAGTCTCAGCTCTGTTATTAACTAGCTCTCTGGACTTCAGGTGACCACTTCAGCTCTCTCAGTCTCAATTTCCTCCTCTGCTGATCGAGGGGTTTGTACTAGATCTCCAAAACTCTACCAACTAGGACTCTAAGCTGGGAGGGTAAAGAGTGCTGTGGTAGCTGGAAGGGCTGAACAACACTCTCCTTTCCTTTTCTTTCTTCTCCGCTTGTCAAGCAGAGTAAGCAGGTTCCTTGGAAGCCAGGTCAATAGACAAATGGTTCAAGGAATCAGGCCACTAATACTTCCTTTTGCTTTTCTCTGCATAAAGAAAAAAGTAAAAACAATTCAGGGTTCTTTCAAGGCCACTGGACAAATCTTTAATTACTCTTCAGAGATTTACAAACCCAGCAGCTAACCAGGGAAAATAAAAGCACCAATTCTTCTGGCTAAGATGGCCACAGGTATCAGTTAACTAGTGTTAAGAATTTTTCCAGCTTGCATGTCTTTCCCCTTATGAAAACTGCCATGCAAATCTGCAAATCTCCAGAGCCACTGATCCAGATTTCCAGGTGTGAGGGAGGTTTGGCTTTTCTCTGTGTCCTGGGCATTTCTGTGTGCAGGCAGTGCACATAATCCATTTATGTGACAGCAATTCTCAGAAAAACTGGGCTCTGGCTCCAAAGCTGCCACTAACTAGCTCTGGGATTCTAGAAAAATAACTCTACATTCTCCACAGCTGAGGATCCTCATGTGTGAAATGGTGATAATAATACCTACCTTATCTACCTCCTGGGGTTGTCATAATGATCAAACGAGATGGAATAGAAGGGAATGTCCTTTGGAAAGCATACTCTGCCCCCCGGATGCATTTGAGAATCACTGATGCATTGCTGTTATTGCTATTATGCTCTTTCCTGCTCCATAATGATTCATCTCAAGGGATCTTCCTTGTGCATATCAGGGACAAAAAAAAAAGAGAAAAAATTGCCCTTCCTTCTCTGTGTGATGCATGGTGTGTCTGAGAAGGGAGTTTGCTGTCTTGAAAATGTAAGCAACCCATTTCAATGGAGATGATTTTCCTTATACACACAGGGACAATTGTTTTTTGTTTTTTGTTTTTTGGTTTTTTTTTTATTCTTTCTAATGCACATGAATTCCTTTCCACCAGAGGGATCCTAACTGCTTTGTCTCTGTAATCAGTTTACCCTCCTAGGTGCTTGCTATTCTCTGAATAAACTTACTAAAGCAAATACCTATCCTCCTCAGATCTCATGGCAATCTAGAAAATTGCTTTTACCCAATTCTCATCCCCAGGGCCATTGGCTGAAATAGAAAAAAAAAAAAAAAAAAAAGCAAAAGAATTGGAGGCTATGTTCTATAACACAGGCACCCACCCAAGACATACTGTGAGGTTATTTCGGTGGTGGGAGGAGATGGGGCCCTGGTAGAACCCCTTTATCCAATAGTCTACTCAGCCCCTCAAATCCCCCTTCCACAGGGAGCTTCAATCTTTGGGGTTATAAAAATTTTCGAGCATCCAGAATCCTGTCTAGTAATGTAAATACACTTGGGAGTGTATTTGAAATCATTAGCTAAGACCTTGGGTGGACTTACTGAGAGCTTACAAACAGCTAACTTTAAGTAGGAGACTCTGGAAAAGGAAGTATGGGGGGGAGGGGCAAATGCCAGGAAAGAACAGAAGGATTGTAAGAAAGACAGAAATTTTAGGCTTAAATTATAGAAATCTAAGCAATTATAAAAATGACACAATTGAGGCCTATAGACATTAAACAGTTTGTTAGGAACAGATCAGAGTTACCTCAATTCCAAGCCAGTGAGTGAATTTTAAGTCAAAACAGCTCAAATAATTATGGAAGTAGCTAAAACATTCCCCTAAGGGAAAAGATTCGTCTGCTGGCAGCCCTGAGTTTCAATATTATCATAGTAGGAAACATTCTACAATGTGTCAGGCAGCATGCAGAAGTTTAAAATCATGGAACAGCTCTAATAGGGCATGGGAGCTCAGGCAACCGTGCAGATACAGGATAGCACAGTAGGATGGTGCAGCGTACTCCAGGAGAGTGGAGAAGGAACTGTGAGCCTCACCGTTGGTAGGTTGATGAGAGATTCCTAGAGGCACCTAACCTGGTTTTGAAGGATGTCACCAGAATAAGAAGGGCAGGGAGTGTGCTCCAAGCAGAGGGAGTAGCATGCATAAGGGCATAGAAGCACGAAATTGTTTGGAGTCTGCCATAGAAGTGCACAAAGGCATATGGTCTTACTGAAGCACTGACTCCAGGAAGGCCATGGTGAAAACTGAGGTTGGAGAGGCTAGTGCAGGAGGCAGATCCTTGATAGCTCTCAATGCCGCTCTAAGTTTGGACTTTATTAGTGCAATAAGGATTCATTTGGAAGGTATTTTTTTTTAAGTGACATAATCATATTTTTATTTCAGAAAAAAAATCAGTCTGGCCACAGTGAATTGGATGGATTTGAGGAGTGTGCAGCAGAGAAAATACAGAAGGAAAAAACACAAGAGATATTCAGGAGGTAAAATCATCCACATTTGGTGAATGGTTGGATACAGAGCTGGTGAGATAGGTGTGGTAAAGGAAAACTCTCTGGTTTAACAGCTATTTTAATATTAGAAGAAGAAAAAGTGTATGATTTGGGAGTGCAGTAGGATGGATCAGTTTAGAGAACATTTGAATTTGTCTTAATTCATATTCTGGTGCTAGACCTAGGGAAAACAACTGTGTCTCTTCTCTTGGGAGTCTTCATGTAACAGTGGCAATATTGCCCTCTCCTTACACTGCCACTGAAATTTCAAAATGAATCCGTATATTATTGGAAGACACATTGGTGATGATATCATAAATAAAATCAAGGTAGTAATTAACCCAAAAGTCATGATAGTGAGTACTTCTGGAGGGTAGAATGAGTGTAATTTCCTTTGTAAAGGAAATTAAGAGGTAGAAAGTTGACCTGTTTTTTCAAATTTAGGTAGTTATCATTATTATCTAGTAGTTTTACTGATAGGAAGCTTGCCTATCCTAAATTTACTAAAGAAGGGATATTTATTAATAAATTATACCAAAAATAATTGCCTTAGAATCTATGGAGACATAATGATGCTACTCTAACAGAAAACAAGAAATATTTGTGGAATAGCTGAGTTAAAGTTTAAGATTGTAGATTAAATACATACATTGAATGTTGCTTCCGTATGAAACCCACTAAATTTATAGTAAATAAATTTTCTTTTTTTCGAGACAGAGTCTCACTTTGTTGCCTGGGCTAGAGTGAGTGCCGTGGCATCAGCCTAGCTCACAGCAACCTCAAACTCCTGGGCTTAAGCGATCCTACTGCCTCAGCCTCCCGAGTAGCTGGGACGACAGGCATGCGCCACCATGCCCAGCTAATTTCTTCTACATAGATTTTTAGCTGTCCAAATCATTTCTTTCTATTTTTGGTAGAGACGGGGTCTCACTCTTGCTCAGGCTGGTCTTGAACTCCTGACCTCGAGCGATCCACCCACCTCGGCCTCCCAGAGTGCTAGGATTACAGGCGTGAGCCACCGCGCCCGGCCAGTATAGTAAATAAATTTTATTTGAAAAACAAAACCACACAAATGGAAAAGAGAGAAAACGAGACAATAGTAACAAAATTCTGGAAGCTGAAGAGCAGATGGACAAGATGTAACTCAATGGAACTGAGAAGGTTGAATCATAAGTCAATATTAAAGAAAACTCAGAATTAACACAAGTTATACCATAAAATCCTCAAAGGACCCCCAAAATGGGCTTCCCAGGCACTTAGGGATCTAGGGATGGCCAGAGAAGGGCAGGAAGAAGCCAAAATCAAAAAGAAATTCAGGTGAAGCTCTTTGAGGAGAATCACATAGACCACTAGCTGCCATCCTCCCCAGCCCCATGACTCTGACAAAATTCTTAAGGCTTCTTCCCTAAAAAAATAAATAAGTAAATAAAAAGTGAAACAGAGGGTTTCTAGGAACATCAGGCACAGTTAAGGGTGTGGGTATTATACTGAAAACAAAGGGCATATGTAAGTGACTATATGCAAAAAATGCCAACTGTGGAAATCCCAGGACAGTTGCCCTGGCAGTCAGACTACTGTTACAGGAGGAATAGTAGAAGAGCGTTTTCTGAGAAATCTGACTAGAACAAGAAGGAAATATCAAAGACCTTGGAGCATTCTCTTATGGGAATCTCAAAGTTGACAATCTACCAATCAGAACTTCAAATAAGCTTTTGAGTAGCTCATTCCTAATCATGAACAGGCAACTAGGTTTATCAGATGTGAGAGTTAAAGGAAAGCCTCTAGGTTAGAGAAACCTCTCTAAGAAGGAGTATAGAGACCAAAATGACAAACAGAATAAAAAGCAATTTGGAGAAAATAGAGACCATGCCAAAAGAGTAAGAAAAAAAAAAAATGAAAGGAAAGGAAACTATTATATATATTCTCAGAGATATAATGCAGACACAAAGCAAAAAGAAGATCATATATAAGAAAAAGATTCACATAATTTTAGAAGAGTTCTTGGTAATTCAAATCATGAACAGAAAAAATAAAATAAAAATATCAATTAAAGAGTTGTAAGATAATGTTAAGGGCTAGACCATAAAGTAGAGCAAAACAACAAGAGTTGGAAAATAAAAAGAAAATAAGTCAATTAGTGTAAAAGGCCTCACATCCAAATAATAGATGTTCTAGGAAGAGATATCACAGAAAACAGAAGGGAGAAAATCATCAATGTAATAATTCAAGAGAATTTCCTAGAAATGGACAAGAGTTTTTTGTTTGTTTGTATTATGTTTAGATTTAAAGGGCCTAGTGAGTATCCAGCACTATGAAATCACAAAATTCTATAAGCTTCAAAAGACGGAGTGAGGAATTGAGGATTGGGATGGCTTCAGGCTTCTTAAAATAACTTTGGAAGGAAATATTAGAAAAATGTCTTTAAAATTCTGAAGGGAAATTATTTCTTATCTAAAATGTTATACTCAGGAAAACTAGCAATTAATATGATGTCATAATAAAGGTATTTTCAAGCACTCAAGCTTTAAAAATCCCCTTGCCTCTTACCTGTTCTCAAGAAACTACTAGAATATGAGCTCTACCAAAGTAATAATGATAATAATAATAAATAAACCAAAAAAGAACAAAACATGGGAAAGAGGTCACCCAACACAGAAGAAAAAATGCAGAAATCCATGAGGGAATCATAAAATGTAATCTCAGTAGGACAGTGTACACCAACTTTAGAGGGCAACCAGCAGAGGTTGGACCAAAGCATCCCAAGAGTTAGAAGCACTGAAGGTCATAGGTTGTGCACACTAAGATGCCCAATGCCATCATACCAACCATGTTTTTCAGAGAATAACATCCCCTGGTAAGCCTGACCCTAATAGTAGCTGGTCTTGGTTTGTCATGTCAATGTGCTGATAAATTTCCTGCTCTTCACTCTGTCATGCTTCCTGAATCAACTGACAACACTCATTTTGCTTCATAGAAATGTTCAGCTTTGACCCACTCCAAGAGCTGTAGGTAGGGCATGATGAGTTCAAAAGCATAAAATACCCCGATCTATTCCTGCTGGATGTCTAGTATGTGGTCCACACCTTAACCCTTCGACATGCCCTGACTGGGGCCTCTGATTTCCCCAGAGGAGAATCATTCATGTAAACATCCAGTGATGGATGGTGGAGCCATGGGATTTCTCAGACTGTTCTTTTTCTCTTCTTGTGGTAATCTTCATGTAATAATGCCAATATCACCCTTTCCTTACACAGCTACTCAAATTTCAAAACTAATCCATATATGATTGGAAGACACTTACACTGGTGATAATATCATAAATAAAATCAAGGAAGTAATTAACCCAAAAGTCAGGATAGTGAGTACTTATGGAGGGTATAATGGAGTAGAATGTGATCAAGTACAGACATATAGAGGGCTTCTAAGACACTAGCCATGTTCTAACCCTTAAGCTAGACACTGGGTAGATAAACGATTGCTAAATAATTTATAAACTATGTGTATGTTTTATATACTCTTCTCTCTATGTAACTATTATTCAGGGTTCTGAAGAGAAACAGAATCAATACAGGATCTATATCTATCTATGTCTATATTATATATATATAGATAGCTATAGATATAGATGAGGAAATTTATTATGGGAATTGGCTCATGCAGTTTTGTAGGCCAAGCAATCCCAAAATCTGCTGTCTTCAAGCTGGATACCCAGGAAAGCTAGTGGTGTAATTCAGTCTGAGTCTGAAGGCCTGAGAATGGAGGGGACCAATGGTATAAGTTCTGGTCTCAGTCTGAAAACCCTAGAAACAGAAACACCCATGTCCAAGGGCAGGAGAAGATGGAGGTCTCAGACAAGGAAGAAATTCTCTCTTCCACCATCTTTTTGTTCTACTTGGTCCTTTAATGGATTGGATGATATCCACCCACATTTGTGAAGGCAGCCTTGACTCAGTCTACCAGTTCAAATGCTAATATCTTCCAGAAACACCCTCACAGACACACCCAGAAATAACGCTTTACCAGCCAATGGCATCCCTTAGTGCAGTCAAACTGACATATAAAATTAATCACTACAGTAACACACATCAAAATCTGTAACAGTAAAGTATCATACTTTTCATAGCTCTTTGTTTTTAGGTCCAATTGATCCTTCATGAACATCTATTTGCTTCCATAATATAACAAATACTGTTCTGGTTACCATCATTAAGAAAGAGGTTATGTGTGTGACATAAACAGTACCTTTCAGAAGTTTTCAGAGAGACTGCTGAAGACAGGAACATTTAGGAAAGGCCCCTGTGAGTACCTTGAGCCCTGTTTGAAGGAAAGTGGTTGTCCTCTCCTTCCCTGGATCACAGCTCATTTATTTCTTTTCTTTTTTTGGTTCCCCCAATAACAAGTACTGTTGTTAGAATAAAGGAGGAGCTCAATAAATATGGAATGATGGAATATGTCTGAGGAAAAGTCATTCTAGCCTGTGCAGTCTTAGCCAACACTATAGCTGGCATTGGAGCTTCTCCTGTGGGCCATCTTTATCCCCTGCCTCCCAGAATTATTGACTGAAGAGAATTCCTATAATGAGGTTTTAATTAAATCATGTCTTTTTTGTTAATTGACATTAGTAAATTATTCTGGAATAGATATTTGCACAAAATAAAAATGTAGTATAGATTCTCTAGAAACTCTTACTGGCCACCAGTGTGGTTTTATTCCCATATATCCAGACTTGGTGATCCAAGAGAATATTTTTCTTGTTTTGTTGATTCTACAAAACTTTAAAATTAATACTATAATTATCTCTTTAAATTTTTTTGACTATCTTATTGAAGGCAGAACTTCCATAGATGCTTCTGCTGTGATCATCATATGAAAGTGATGAGTTTAGGTCAGCAGAGCAACTTGGAGGAAACCCTGGAGGGGGTTTGAGTAGTTGAGTTATTGGCTTGTGTGCTGAGGTTTTGCTGTGGACACTCATAAAAAATGGAATTCAAGACCTACCATTGACCTGTGAGCAGCTAAATGTTTTTGAATGAGCCTCCTTCCTCCGACTATGGGCTATGTTTATTCCCAAGCTCCTCAAGTCAGCTCTCAATTCAACTCACAACAGATCATTTAGAGAATAATCATGGAAGGCTGCTTTCACTGTTGTTGCTGCCTTATTTAAATGACCTCTATTTTATTTTTATTTTTCTTATTCTAGCTGCCTTTAGCTAGTGATACTTTTTTATTATTCATCTAATAAATATTTATAAAATGGTAATCATGTACCATGAATTATGAAAAACATTACAGATAAAATGAAAAACCAAGGCATGAAACACCCCTCCACACACACACAGAACTTATTATATATCAGTATAACAATTATATATAATTATACTCCCTGACAAATGCTTTGAAGCAAATATATAAGGTACTATAAGAACATATTAACTGGAGAACTGAACTCCTGTGGCAAAAATGTGGTGAAGTGTCACGAAAAGCTTCCCAAAGAATGTAACATTTCACATAAAACTGCAGGCCAGGGATCCGAGGGGGCAAGACAGAAATGGGGAAGTTCAGAAGAGAGCTGGGAATTCAAGAATTCTGAATTCTGAAAAGCCAGAGATCTCATGTCAATTTCAAGGAACTAAAAGGAGCAACATGGCTGGAGCCCAATGACTGGGACAAGAGATGATGAAGGAGAAGTAGACAGGAGCCAGATCATGCAGGTTGTGGACACATTAGAGCTATTTCTATCTTAAGATCAACAAGAATCCTTTGAAGAGTTCTAATCAGGAAAATGACAGTCAAATTTGCACTTTAAAAGATCACTCTGCCTTTAATATGGAGAGCAGTTTGAAGTAGGCAAAGTGAGTGGAGGAAATACTGGTTCATTCAGCTTTCTACTAGAAAATGCATGATTTGTTTGATAAGGTTTGCCTGAAGATCATTTACGCAGGAGAAAAATTCAGAAGCTAAAAAGGAGAATAGAGCCACAGTCACTTCCCAGCCTGAAAGGACAGGAGACAGGCAGTTTACCAGAGCCTGGAAAGGCTGAGAGCACAGGAGCAGGGCCAGCTGATGGAGCAGGGGTGGCGATAACTCTTCTGATCTCTCCCCTTTCTCACTCCGGCCAGTGCCATCCCAGCCAGAACTACCTGGAGGATGTAAGTCAAGGGCAAGGCAGAGCAGGGCAGAAGAGGGCAAAGAATGGATCTAGGGAGAGAGGTGCAAAGAGAGGATGGCAAGCCCATAGGTTTATAGGCTCCTCCAGTTGTTCACATTTAAGGATAATCACAAGTGAATGGTTTAAAGAGATATTTAGGAGGCAAACTCAACAGGAATTGATGATGAATTGCTTGTGGGGATAAAGAAGAAGCAAAATGTAAGGATGTTTTCTCAGCTTCTGCCTGGTGCAATGATGATACAATGAGATTAATGCTGACACTCTGCACAGATAAGGAAACAAAGATTAGAGGAAAGGGAAAGTGTGGTGATGTTGAGAGGTGAGTTGAGCCTGGGACATGCTGAATTTGAAGTGTATTTGAGACCATCTAGTAGGAATACTGAATAACCTTTAGACAATCTCAACTCCATATGGACCATCAAACTACAGTGAGTCCCTCAGGTGCAGCCCCTGGTCATCACCAACTATCCCACAAATCAAGGGTATCAGTGACAAGGGGCCCTGGAGGAGAGAACACAGATGTGCGGTGCATTCCCTGCCTTGACCCTCATCCTGGAGTTTGCGTTGAGCATTCATCTAGGACTAGGCAGCCTTACCCTCTGTCTAGAACAAGGGGTGGAGCAGCTAGACTCTATGGGGACAATACCTCCACAAAGTAATTGAAAGTTGATTTTGTGAGGTACTGTGCCTGAGGATGGAGTCCCAAGAACTCCTGGCTGACTCTTGAGCATTGACACTAATCCTCTTCCATTGCCTAGGCTGTTCCCTGGCTTATATTTCCACAAGATAACAGTGGCACCCAGACTGATCCTTTATCCAGTGTCTCTTCTGTAACCGCAACTTCTTGTAGTGCCCTGGACTTGCAGGAAGGATGGGAGGTGGCTGTAATGTTGCCAGTGCCCTGGGGTGAGGGTGGGAGTGATGGTGCTGGATGTGTTCCTCCTTTCTCCACCTTCAGGGAAGTCCCTGATATAATCCCATTTAGTATTGACACTCCAATCTCCCTTTCAGAAGACTTCACCTCTCTGTTGTTTGAAACTACAGCCATGTGTCACAAAAAGATGCTTCAGTCAATGTTGGACCACATATACAACTGACAGTGGCCCCATAAGACTATGATACCATATTTTTACTATATCTTTTCTATGTTGAGATATGTTTAAATACACAAATACTTACTGTTGTGTTACAACTGCCCACAGTATCCAGCACAGATTCATGTTGTCCAGGTCTGTAGCCTAGCACCAATAGGCTATGTCACATAGCCTGGGTGTGTAGTACGCGATGCCATCTAGGTTTGTGTAAGGACACTCTACGATGTTCCCACACACTGCAAAACAATGCCTGATTATGCATTTTTCAGAACATATCCCCATCATTAAGTGGCATATGACTGCATTTTATAATTTTTAGTCCTCTAATCCATCATAAACCCATGGCTGAGAAAACCAGTCCAATCACACTGGATAATAGTTACAAATAGTCTCATTTAGACTGGGATTTGGGGGTGATAAAAAAGCTGAATTGGTGGAACATGATGGGTTGCTCACTTGCTCTGATCCATAAGGATTCTGGGCTTTAGGAAACTCAGTTCTTTTATTGAGAGAAAAAGAGAATTATTGAAAAATTACCTGGTTGAAAAGAAATGCATTCAGGACTTAGTGACCCCACATTTAACACAGAGCTAGTCATAGAGTAGACAATCAATAAACTCTTGTCTAAAGATTGATCTCACAACTATAATTATTTCTCATTTTGTGTGATAAGAGTCAGGATAGAGGTAATCACAGAGACCAAAGGAAGCCCTGAGAAGGAGTCTCAAAGTCAAAGTAGGGAAAGAGGTATGTAGATTGAGGACCATGTCCCAGAGTAAATGTTTAAAGAGTAAGCAAATGATAGGACATCAAAGGGAGAGCATTAAAGGAAAAGTGAAGTTTGGGAAAGATAACTGCCCTGGTATAACTATTTTAAAATAATATGCATCCATCTCTGAGACATAAAGGCACATGTGATGAACTGAATGTTTATGCCCCACCCAATTCATATGTTGAAATCCTTACCAAGGCGATGGTATTAGAAGATGGGGCCTTTGGGAGAGGATTAGGTCATGAAGGTGGGACCCTCATAAATGGGAATAATGTTCCTATAGAGGAGGATCCAGAGAGCTCCCTCATTCCTTCTACCATGTGAGGATACAGTGAGAAGACAGCCGTCTAAGAACCAGGAAGCTGGTTCTCGCCAGGCACTGAATCTGTCATATCTTGATCTTGGACTTCCAAGCCTCCAGAACTGTAAGAAATAACTCTTTGTTGTTTAAACCACTCACTTTATGGTATTTTTTGTTATAATTGCCTGAGTGGCTTAAGACAACACATAAAAGTATATTCTATGGGATATTTTAGATTATTACTATACTTTTCCAGATTATTTTATAATTTCTGATCCTCCCTTCAACTTTAGGAATGACAGCAGGGTTTGTAAAATGAGAGGCAAGATCATATAAAAGTATAAGGAAAATTTATGCTCTTGGCTATCTCCCCCACTTGTCAACAGGAATGGAAACAAGCAAAGAGCCCATATTTTCTGATTGACCAATGTAAACTACCTTTGCTTTGGTGATTGTGTGCAATAGCATAACTGATGTTGAGGAATGCAACTTCAGGCCTACTGGGTCAGCTGTCCCCTTGGCTGGCATAGCAGCCAGTGCCCTAGAAATGATGAATAAGCATTGTTCACAATCAGATTACTATCATGCTTTGCCAAAGAGCATTTCTCTCCAGCAATAAAATATGACTTTGTTTTCAGTGTCAGACATGATTAAGTTAAACGTGTGAAGATCCCTAACCTTATCGATTTTCTTGTGTTATGCTCATATTTCACATGCTTTTCAGCACCTTGTTCATGCCTAAACAGAGGGAGACATTCGAAAGAACAGCTGCTGTTTAGGAGTCAAAAAGAATGTAGGTAGAGAGAAGAAGAGTAAGGATGCTAAAGAGTACTAGAAAGACTTATAAATTTGCCTTTTTCTCAAATTTGACTATTTGCTAAATAAAGGCAGTTTCATGGAGATGAGTATAAAATGATTCAATTGAAACAGGCCTGAGAAAAGGTTTAGTCAAGTCCCTTCATTTTACAGGTGTGAAATGAAGGTTGAATCTAGTGATATAACTTGTCCAAAAAGCACAGTTAGTAAGTGATAAAATAAAAACTACTACAATCCAAGATTCTTAATCTGAAACCAGGCCTCTTTCACATGATCTTGAACAATTTTTAACACCTCTATGCCTCAGTTTCCTCATCTGTAAGATGGAGATAATAACAAAGATCTCATAGAGTTGTTGGAATTGCATGATCATAATACATGTAAAATTGCTTAGCTCAATACTTTTTATATAGTATGCAATAATATTCACTATTATTATTATATTACACATTTAACATATGTTCTTCTTCAATATTTTTATTAAGACTTGAATTCCTGTGAATTCAGCAATTAAATATATGGTGTGACTCCAATGTACCAAAATGTATTTTCCATATTCCCATTTACCATATATGTTTTTTCAGCTAAGATTCCTAAAACCCCTCCCTTAAAGGATTTTTCTTGGGTTAAGCATTGCCTCTTCCCAAAACACATTTTTACAATGACAACATGCTTGTATTAATGCACTAACATTTGTGTGTATGAGTTTAACAGACTCTTTTTTCCTAATACAGTATAAATGAAGACGGGATGGACTCGAAAGTGAGTTAAGCCTGTGAGGAAGAACTCAAGGGTTGGAGGCAGATATTGCTAATACAGCAGCAAACCTTCTACACACACGTGGAGACATTGCACCTTCCCAGCAAACTATGCTGAATTTTATGTTTGTCAGATCACAACTGAGGCAACAGTCCATTCTGGAAAGCTACATTTAAAGAAAAACATTGAAAAAAAATACAAAATCTGCAGAGGAGGAAGGAATGTGATTCAAAGGAATTTAGAAGTCATGTAACACGAGAATAAATTCAAGACCTGGGACAGATTCAGAAAAAACAAACAAACAGGATGTGGAGAAAAGATAAACATGATTCCTCCCATGAATATTGAAGGTATTATTTCACAAAGGCACCATGAATGCTCTTAAGATGCCCGGATAGTCATTCATCTCTTCCTCTAAATTCCCTATAGCTTTTCTCTGCTGGTATTTATTACAACAAAACTCGAATGTTTATGTCTTTTTCTTATCACTGGATTTGAAGCTCCTGGAGAGCTAGGACCATGTCTTCTTCACCTTTGTAAACCCACTTGTAAGGCTGAACTGGACATGTACGTCTTTTTGTTGAGTGAACAAGCTGCCTGTTCTGCTTAGCTTCCAAGAACAGAAATGATTTTCAGAGATGATTTTAACTCTTTGTCAGGCAAACACCCTTAATGCTTGGACTCATACATCAGTTTATATTTGCTGTTTCATGGAGAAAGAAGTGTCAGTGGTCCTTTTGTCAGGAATGCGGGATCCTGCATTGGCTGGGAGGTGATTACTAAGATTACTTTAGGCCTTCAATATTTTTACTTGGACTCCCAAAACAGCCCCAAATGGCCTCCCTGACAGTCTCTTCCCTCTCCAGCCCATCCTCCTCATTTCCTTAAGAGTTACCAAGTTACCACGCCACAGCACAAATGTGAACTTCACCTCTATTTCTTGAAACGCCCTTGGGTCTCATTGCCTACATCAGCATTTACTAAAAAATGTTTTTATAGAATAATGTTCCCATGGGATAGTCAGCAAACAATGGGTCTCACTGTAAAATAAATTTGCAAAATGCCACCTTTGAGTCCTCTCTTAGAGACTTGGGAACTCCTTAGTATATGTTATAGAGGGCAATTTCACACTGGTTTTTTCTAGTCTCATCTTAATCAGAGACCATGTTTTCCTTTTATTTTGACATTACCAACAAAGTGTCTGTGTTTCTCACCTTCTGTTCTTGGCGCTTAAAAGTTCCCGGACTGCCATTTGAGACCTGCCATCCCATGTGAAATGGATCACTGGGGCAGGTAGAGAGGAGAGGGGGATGGGATGAGCAGCAGGTTGGGGGAAAAGTTGGACAGACTCTCTGGAGGACATCAAGCAGCACTTCACAGCTCCAGATGCTGACCATCTGAGATTGCTGTGACCCCACGTCTGGCAACATGGATAATTGCTTGATGCTGTAACAACTCCTGCAAAGCTCACTGGCATGTTTTCTTCCCCTGACAACAACTAGTTTTCTCTGCCCTTTCCCTTCTCTCCATAGAGGTCCTCTCCTCTCCTCTTAGTGAAACGCATCTAGACACTGAAAATGGGCATCTGTATGTCATGTTGAAAAACAGCAAAGGACTGATCAGTGATGAGAAAGCTAACATCAAGTAGAGCTACCAACAGTCTATAGGTGACACCAGTGGGACTCTGCCCAAGTTCATCAGGCTGATGGACCAGGCTCCAGCTGCTGTGTCAGCAGTTATTGCCCCCAGATATCCTCTTTTCGGAGAATCACCCACCATGGAACTGGAGCCATCTAGCTCCTGTGTTGAAACCCTCTTTATCCATCCCCCAATGAGCAGCCTGTAGACAATGAGTAACTGACACAAGAAAATGAAAGTCCAGTCCCTTGCCTCAAAGTGGGGCCAGCACTGTGGTTCAATGTATGCTCCAGAACTCTCTGTAGGATCAGATTGCAGCTGGACTCAAGCTGAGACCACATCTTCACTTAACTTCAACCCCATTTGGTTTGCCCACATCCTTCCTCTTAGGAGCACTCACTCAATAAATCACAGACACCCAAACTCCTGTCTCAGGGTCTAGTTCTAGACTACCCAACCTAAGACAGCCTGAAAAAAACAATCAAAGTTTCATTTCTCCCCAAATGCCAAATCTTTAAAAATAATTGTTCATGGTTCTTTCTTTCTTCACTCTTCCATGATATATCTGCTTTAATAATCATATCTTGTACATGAATGTTTATTGTATTCACATAAAGAAGAGCTATATCTAGTTCCACAAAATAGAACCATTTTGTTAGAGCATCTTCCCATTTCACTGCTTCCCCCAATTGCTGATGATTATTTAATTACTGGAAATTGTAACATAATTTTAGATTGAGTAATATATTTATAATATTTATATTGTTCCTATAATCATAATTCTCATGATTGGTTTTTTTTGTTTAGTCTCAACTCTAAGTACAAATGAAGTCAATGCCAATGCAATGAGTTCTCTAACCTAGAATTCTTTATTTGATTTTGATCTATCTTCCATGGTTAGATCCTTTCATCAACTGTTTTTTTTGTTTTTTTTATTCTTTTGTTTTTTGCTTTTTTAAAGAAGGGTCATGGGTATTATAATCCTTGAGTTTTCATTTGTATAAGCCTTTATGTTCAAGAACAGGTTCACTGGGTATAAAAACTTTAGATAATAATTTCTATCATTATACAATTTTTTTTTCCCTGTGTTCTGGCATTCAGTTCTGCCATGAAGAATTTTAGATGAGCCTTCTTTGCCCGGATGTTCATAGATACTTTCTCTATATTTATCAGGATGTGTTTCATATAAACTTTTCTTAGAACACAGTAGGCTTTTTTTAATTAAAAATTTTTTAATAAAATGCAGGTTTTAGTTGATTTCAGCATTTTTTACCATATAATTAATTTTTTCTGTGTTATATTATTGTCTTTTGGGGAATCTCACTTAACATAATTTATATCTCCTATGTCTGACTTCCATGTCTACAAAATTATCTCTAATCACTGTTCTTTTTGTTTGTTTGTTTCTATTTTTTTTCTGTGATTAACTCAATACTTTCTTTTATGCTGATGGATGCTATTTTTAGCATTGTCCTTTCTTATTTATTTATGTTCTTAATGTGGTCACATTTTTTAATGGCTTTATTCTTCCGTTCCACTTCTTTTTAGAGATCTACCACCTGCTTTTCCTCTCACTGCAGTGTGTGTGTGTGTGTGTGTGTGTGTGTGTGTGTGTGTTGATATCTTTTATTCATTTTATATCTCATTGAAATGTAACTAGTCTATATTCGCTTTATGTTAAAGTATGAAGAATAGACTTTTCATTCATTTTCTTCTTCAGTTCTTTTCCTGATGTGTTATCAGATTTGTCTTTTTGTTTTCTATATTCCTTTCCTCTTTAGGTCTTGTATTAGGTTCCTTCTGCTCATGTTGCTTCTTGGAATGAAGAAAGTTCTATCCAGACCAGTAATCTGCCCAAGAATGGGGGCAGTGTGACAAAGTATGATCTGGAGAACCTATTTTCACTTGGTTATGTTGTCTTGGCACAGTGTTAAAGCAAGCCAGCCACACTTTCTGTTTGGGTGTTTGGTTCTGCTAAGGTTTCAGCATCCCCCTTTGGGTCAGGTTGGATCATAGCAAGCCCATACCTCACACATCCCTGTTTCATGATTGGCAGTTATTTTTTATCTCTTCAAGTGACTCTAATAAGCAGATTCAGAGGATCCATAATGCCTTTACAGATCGAGAGAAGAATGGATTGGTTTTTGGCATACGGCCATGGTGTAAGTGGAGATTCTTCTCCTTTTTTCTTCTTATCAGTGGATACTTTCATAAAGGGAAGCAAGGTAAAAATGTCCTTACCCAATCATCTGTCACTAGAATTCCACTTTCTATATGTAGGCCATACTGCATCATGCTACTCTTTTATCATTTCATTGATTTGTCCTTGCCTAATGAAGACCTATCTTTACTTTTGACTTTGCTTGCTGTATCTACTGTCAATTTCCAATAATTTCTACAGACAAAAGCAGCACCATTCTCACAGTGAGTGCTTTGCCTTTAAGCACTCTCCTTTATGAAGCAGTCTCTAGGAATGCATTATGTCCAGATTAAGGGTCATCTATATTTTACTTTATTCATTTACTCACCCCTCATTCATTCGCCAAATGTCTACTGAGTGCCTCTGATGTGTGTTGGCTCAAATAGAAATGGAGAAAAACACACTTACCAGTACTTCATAAATCCCCTTGAGATAAACAAAAAAGTTTTAAGGAATTTGATGATAGTTTTAGAGGCTAATTTTATTTACTCTGCATTTCTATCATCCATAAATATTATTAAGAGATGATTATCTGCTTTGTTTCTGACCTGGGAAACTGAATTTCATGAGCTACTGATGAGATTGATTTTTCTAAGGAAAGAACTCCAGTCAGTTATTTCAGTAGGTTTTTCTTTCTTTTCTTTTCTTTTCTTTTTTTTTTTAGTAGTTGTATTTTAAAAAGGGAATGTATGTGCTCCTAAGAAGATTTAAAGATGTGGGTATTTTTCTAATAACCTCCCCACAATACATGAAGAAGGATGCAAAATAACTTAATGTAAATCCCGCAGGTAAATGAGTAAGGATATATTTTGTAGACTTCTAAAATAAATCCATCAACTGAGTTCTTTGGGGGAAATATGCCATCTTAAGCCAATAAACTTATAAATAAGTAATAGACTGATGCAGCTATGTGGATGGAAAACATAAAAGGTGCATGATGTCTCTGCAATATGGGTTTGGAAAGAACATTTGCTGCCATTTTGAGGAAAGAAGGAACCATATTTAGAATGGGGCTAAAAATGTGCCCTATTTCCCTATGCAGTTGTCCCCAACCTTTTTGGCTCCAGGGACGAATTTCATGGAAGATAAATTTTCCATGGATGAGGGAGAGGGGGTGGTTTCAGGGCAAGTCAAACCTCTCTGCTAATGATAATCTGTATGTGCAACTACTCCCTAGCGCTAGCATCACCACTTCAGCTCCACCTCAGATCATCAGGCATTAGATTCTCATAAGGAGTGCCCCCCTAGATCCTTCGCATGCATACTTTACAGTACCGTTCGTGCTCCTTTGAGAATCTAATGCTGCCGCTGATGTGACAGAAGGTGGAGCTTATGCAGTGATGTGAGCAATGGGGAGCGGCTATAAATACAGAGGCAATGTGGCTCACTCACCTGCTGCTCACTCGCCTCCTTCTTTGCGGTCTGGTTCCTAACAGGCCACAGACTGGTACCAGTCCGAGGCCCCGGGAACTGGGGACTGCAGCCCTGTAGAGCGCAAACAAATCTGTTCAGGGACTATAACTTTAACTATGACTCTGACTCCAATGCAGGGACTCAGTTGCAGAAACTGTCACCTGAGAATGAACTTGGGAAGCTTGGTTTTCTTTAGGTCATCAGGGTGTGCAGGGCTGGAAACTGCTTTGCCAGATGTAGAATATCAGTGGGTGTCTCAAACCTCTAAACCCAATTCCCTTTTTAGAGCAAGATATGCAAAGTGAATGGCACTGGCCCCAGAATGGCTAAGGGCCAGAGGGCTTCCAAATAGCGAACACTGATACAATAATTAAATAAAAGATAGTAAAATGAGGTGTCATAAACAGTTCTCCTATAGTGTCAAATGAGGTGAGGTTTGAATAGTATATGGCTAAGACTGAGGAGAACACAAGGAAATTCAGTGGCAGGAAGAGTTTTTATCCTGATCTCTCTATCCTTGTCTCCTAAAGTGAGCTAAACTATCTGTCAGCCTCAGTCCCTCAGAGCTGTAAACCTGGCAAGTGTATATAACAGAAGAGATTGTTCCTTTTATTAAAAGAAAAAATTTCTTATCAATGAATGATATTACAATGATAGAAATCTCAGGTTTGGAAGTGACTTTAGGATTCCTTGGGGAATCCCTTAAAACTTTCACAGGCAAACCTTTTTTCAAACAGTGTCTTATGTTAAAGCCTAGTAGATAAAAACTAAGAAAACTGGAGTTGCTCAGGGCTTACCTAGCCTCCGAGTAATCATAGCAGAATGGGTGGAGTTCCAAGGAAGACAATTAAAAAAACTGAGCTGCCTCATATAGGGTCACATGGTTAGACAGTGGCAGAGCTAAGACCAGAAGTTAGATTATCTGCTTTGATGCCAGTATTCTTTACCAATAATTTTAAAACTTTACTGTGCACATGAATCACCTGGAGATCTTACTAAAATGCAAGTTATGATTCTGTGGGTCTGAAGGGGCCTGAGATTCTGTATTTCTAACAAGCTCCCGTGGCAATGATGTCAATGCTGCTGGCCCAGGGGGCACGGGAGGAGAAACAAGAAGGCTTCATAGGATGCCACAGTGCCAGGAGTTGAGCAAGCATCCTAGAAGGAAGTTTGGTCCAAACACTAAACCCGGTGCCCGAAAAGTTATGAATTTAGACCTTCCATCTTCAAGATCTTAACTAATCTCTATCTGAAAATAGAAAGAGGAACATAAGCAGAATTTGTCAATCCAATGTGGCCCAGTAACTAATCCTTAGAGAATTACTATGAAAATGGGGAATGGCTCATATTGGGCCTGATGATTGTTGAAATTATCAAACCAAATTTGAAAGTCCTGAATTTTTCAAACAATATGTTGAGGAAGGCTGTGCAAATGGAATGAGTGCAAAAGATGAAAGGCCAACAACTGCCTATAGAAACATTGGCCAGTACATGCAGCGATGCCTCGGGGCACCTCCACATTCTCGTGTGGCTTTATCCCTCCAGACACGCAGCATCACTGAGCCTCCCTTTGCAGCCCAGTGCTTACCCCACCTGGGTGGGCAGGACCCAGCTTTCAAACTTCAGCTGCTCCGTGTCCCTGCAGTCACACTCTTCATGCATCTGAAGCAGATGATCAAATAATTTGCAGCTTAAAAATAGCTTAATGTGTTTTCATTTCAAGATAGTATTTGGATTCACATAATAGCCTTAGAAACTTTAATGCAAATTAGTGATAAAAATATGAGAAGAATGTTTTACAGGCTCTCTTAAAGTCCTTGTTATGAAGACAGACCCTGATTTCTCAACAGAAATAAACACTTGTCCATGTCCTAGTAGTTTTTATCTACTAGGCTTTAACATAAGACACTGTTTGAAAAAAGGTTTGCCTGTGAAAGTTTTAAGGGATTCCCCAAGGAATCCTAAAGTCACTTCCAAACCTGAGATTTCTACCATTGTAATGATACCGCCCCTACCCCATGAAATAGATAGATCCTTTAAGGGAAGGTTTTACTCCTCAAACCCTAAGATTTGATTATTGCTTGTGGTATCAAATCCACAGAGGAAGCTAAAGTGAATTGCCCTGTAAGGAAGATCTCACTAAATCAAATACATAATGTCTAAAGTTAGTTAGGAAAAAAAAAAAAAATGAACATGTACACACACACATTTTGAGAAACTGATGGAAAACTGTATTGACCATTATCCACCAAAGTTGCTATAAACTCATAGCAACATAAGAAGAGGAGAAGCTGTCCCCCCCCCCCCCCCCCCCCCCCCCCCCCCCCCGCTTTGGCAGTATCTGTATGCAAATCAATCATGTGGCTTTCAGGAATTCCTACAATAGATACTACCCAAAGGCTTAAAATCTTTGAGTGCTAAACATCAGTAGTTCATGAAAACAAAAGTAGAAGTTTAAAAAAGCCCAGCAATGCAGTGTCACAAAACAGCTCCAGTCCATTTACATCTTCTTTTTAATTTCAGCATATGATGCAGGCACAAATGTCTAGGTTATGTACATTGCCCTTGCCCCACTTGAGTCAGAGCTTCAAGTGTGTCCATCCCCCAGACAGTGCGCACCATTTAGACGAAATACTCTTCTGAGTTTAATGTGGTAAACTGCTTTAAACTATTTAGAAGCCTACATTGATATTGCTTCTTATAATTTAGTAAAGTACAAACAAAGCATTTGAATAATGAAAGAGAGGCATTTTCTCCTCAATACTACATTAAGTAAAAACAAATCACTAATATAATCCTGTTTCCATGGCAACCTAAGTACAGAGCCAGTCTGATACAATGCATTTCTTCTAGTATACATATTTTTCCCCTTCTCCTTAAAATGCACTTTCAATGGCTATCCAAAGGCTAAAGAGTAAGTGTTGAAAATGAAATGATCATCTTTGCTCATCTTTTCCAGAGCTGAGAGAGCTGCAAAAATAGTGAAAACGGAAAACAACAGAGTCTCATCACAGCAGGATTAGAACAAGAGCTGGCTGGATGAATGAACTTTGCAGGGAGAAAAAAAAAAAAAAAAGCCTTAATGAATCTGATTCTCTGCCTTGAAATTTGGAGATTAAATTTGAACCTCCCAACCTCATGACAATTATCTCCCGAATTTGTGCATAGCAGCCTGGTATAAGGTGATGTTTTCCTCCCCTGTCCCTCTGCTATCTTTAACCGGAGTGCAATCAGCCTACTGACTTTTTTTTTTCCTAGAACAGTTGTCCTTAAAGTGTTGTTACTGAACCAGTAACATCTGCAGCACCTGGAAAGACACTGAAAATGCAAATTTTGGGGCCCCAACTCAAATCTACCAAATCAGAAACTTAGGAGGGTGAGGCACAGCAAGCTGCGTCTTACCAAGTCCTCTGGGTGATTCTAATGCCTGCTATAGAATCACCAGATACATATTTGTTTGAACAGAGACTTGGGGGGAGACAGAGACTTTAACTCAGAGCTAAGTGACCCTCGGCATGCAGGAAAGAGTAGCTAGAATTAATGTCTTATCCATAGCACCAACACTGAGAGAGATCACTCAGGAACTTCAATACCCTGAGTACCAGCTATGAAAAGAAGAGTAGAAAAATTCTAGAAAGAGGATGATATGAAATGTGGAGGTTATACAGATTGTGAATTAAGATGAAATGACCAAAACAAAACAAAACAAAACAGAAAAATAAGGAGGAGGAGGAAGGGGAAAGCCATTTCTTATATCATTTGAACTTTCTCTCGCAATGAAATTGGGTTGAGGACTACCTCTGGCTTCAGATGGTAACTAAATAAATAAACAAACTTGTACAGGGTACATGTTGAACTATTTTCCATCTGTAGAGGGAGACTCCTTTATTTGTGACCTAAATGAGCATTTTATTTTAGGAAAATAGTTTCAGAATGCATTGCATCAAAAGCTCTGTCAGTAAGCCTCGGATCTTTCTAAAATGCCCTAGTCTTCTTGTCTGGGTTTATTGGAACAACCCAGGGAGGCCAGATGCCTGTTGCAGAGGTGCTGCGTGGAGATTCTGAGGCAAATTAGACACCTGGACCTCAGTACTTCTAAGCTTTATTCCAACATTGAAATTCTCTAATCTTATGACACATTAGGCTCTGGGAAGACACAGGAGTCATTGTTCTCAATGTTTATGCTCATTACGAAAGGCTATGGATGGGAAGTAAAGCTGACCCTAGGATAAAATTGGAAATTGTCTTAGTGCTAAATACTCACTCCAAGCATGTTTCCTCTCTCTTTCCTCTTTCGCTATAAGTAGCATGCAGAAAAAGAAGGTCTGTTATTTGAAGAGGCTTGTAACTAGATTCCAGCTAATCAAATGTCTGCCAAACTATACTTTGGTACACTATATAATATAGTCTATGCACAACTTCTTTTTCCTTATTAGCAGCAACGAGTGAATGCTCTGAGTATCGTCTGGGAGTAAGGCAATGGTACCTATTGATAATGTGAGTAAGAAGCAACTCCTCCTACTACTACAGGAAAGTGGGGCTCTGACGGGAGCCTCAACCTGCTTTTTCCTGCCCCCACCATGGAAAGAAAAGGAAAAAAGGAAAAGATAAGATTTTTCCCAGTTGTCACAGGTGGTACACAAATCTAATTCTGCACATGGATACTGGAAACGCCTTTCCTGCTCTTTTCTTTGCCATTGTTCCCGCCACGCCTCGGTGGGTTTTGCACCCCCAAGTTCCCAGTGGTGGCCAAGTTTGAGGCAACCCCTACGGCACTGAAACACATCCTGGAACTTGAGTTTAATCCTGAGGGCAGGTAGGAATGTCAAAGCCTTAAGCTTCCCTGGCCTCAAAATGACTTGCTAAATCTCTTGAAAGAACCTATCAAAACAGTGGACTATATGTGAATTGGAAGCTTCTGTGTATGCTAAAATTCAGTTCTAATCATAGAGTAGTTTTGAAGGTGTTTCTGTGAGGCAGCATTTTAGAGTGGCAAGAGGACTGGCCTGAGGGTTAAGGAGACCTAAGGCTTAATCTTAAATTTGGTTTGAAATCCCTTAAGCTGTCAGATCTTGCTTTCTTTATTTATAAAATGAGGATAATGAGAGTGTCTACATCATAAAGTTGATGTGGAGGTTAGATGCTTTAAACCATGCTGAGTACTTAGAAGAGCATCTGATATCAAGTAGCCTTGGGCAAATCATGTAGTTAAATTGGACCTCGGATTCTTCCATGTTATAAGGGCCATGGGGTGTGTTCCATGGAATTTTAGGTTACCTTGAAAGCTTCTCAGATGTCACTTTGGAAAAAAAGAAGAGGGACAGTGAAGGAGCAGAATGATGACTTGGGTAACACAGTCCCTGTTTCCTTTAATTCAAACCATAGTAACTTGGTTTTTATGTATTTTATACATTTGGAGCCAATTTTATTTAATTGAAATATAAATTTGGGAGGAATAATTAGGTTGATATTAAAAAGTTTCAAAAACACTGGACCAGATATTCCCAAGGTCTTTTTGAGTTCTGAGGTCATTTGATGTTCAGAATACATTAACTCACTTCTCCTGACACAAGATATTCTCAATATAATAATATGTTTCATGTAACTAAAAAGACAAAATCATGCCTTCTCTTCCCAAAATACAAACACAATAAGAGCCCTTAAATTAAATCATTTTTATAGCAATGCCAAAGCTTTTATTTGGTCTATTTCTTTTTCTTTCTTTCTTTTTAGTTCCCAAACCCTCAGGTATTAAGATATATTTGGTCTAGCCAAGGTCTAATTTCTTATTGCCAAACTGAGAGAACATAATAGGAAAGGACAAGGTGAAGTGAGAAGATGGAAATTAAGAAAGTAATGAATATTGTTTCACATGAAAAGGGGAAATAATAATTCCACTGTGAAAGAAGAGCCTTGTAAATCATAGAGGAAGTCCTCTTCTTTCTCTTTTTTCTCCTTCCCTTCCTACTCCCGCTCCCTCTCTTCCTCCTTCTCCTCCTTCTTCTCCTTCTTCTTCATTTTGAAAAGTATCACAGACAGTGAAACTCAGCTCGTTGAACAGGCAAATGTTCAACTGATGAGCTGGGTTTTACATAATGCCCACCTCTAATCCTTTCTTCACAGCAGTGTTCCAGGCTGGTAAGAGGTGAGGACATTCCTCAACCAGGAAGTGCTACCAGGCAGCCCCTGTCCTCTTGATGAGGACAACATATGTACAGGCCACTGCTGGCACCTGGAAAGTTTGCATGTCTCTGAATAACTCAAAACCCAGCTCTAAAAACGCATCCTTTGCTGATGGTGAATTTGCACTCTCAGAGTCATGCATTAAAAAGAACACTGGCAAACTGATGACGTGTAAAGGTAAAATAATGTACTTGTTTACATGTATAGCATTGTGCTAAGAGAGGGAAAAATTTACTGTCATCTGTGCTTACTGTGTTCATAATTTTTAAATATAGTGTCACAATTAGTCCATGTAACAATTTTCCCACTTTTACAGATAAGAAAACTGAGGCCACAAAGTTGTGCATCTTGTCATGTTTGCCTGAAGCACACTGGGCTCTCCAAAGGATGAACAAAAGAATAAAGTGCAATTCCTATATAACCAAGTCGATGAGATAAATGGACACCCATGAAATCAATAAATCCTAAAGTATGTGTAGGGATGATGGGGGAAGGGTGGTTATTAAGGAACAATGAGAACACAAAATGTGAAAGAAATTGGTTGGGCCCTGCAGAGTGGAAAAGACTCTTCAGATATAATAGTGCCACCATTCCCTGATTACATAACTAGCACCAGAGTTCATTTATTCAGAATAAAATCATCTGTGTTATGTTTCACAAAAGGCTAGAGCTTTATAAAAGATGGGAGCAGCCTCACTATGCTATTTGCTTATTTCTTTACTTTTTCCCAAGTAAAATAACTCTTCATCATTGACATGTTCAAAGACAGCAATCTCTTCAAAGTAATTATGAATCTAATCTCTGCAGGTGCCTGCAGATCTTTATGGGTTATCTTTTCGGTTGCTACCTTTAAAAGCAGATGCTGGAACATAACATTGTCTAACAAGGGACAGCTTATCATCTGGAAAACTTACCATCTAGAAATAATACAGGGCAAGAAGTAATCCGAAGCCCTCAGACAATGTATGCCTGGAGGAAGTGTTCTGTGCTGGGGTGGTGCCACCGTGCCTGGGCTGCTCTTGTTAGTTCAGGATCACTTTGTGGGTCAAACTTGCAGGAGAAGTTTGAATTATTGTGAGATTTGGGAACTGATGTGCATTTAGAGCTGATGGAGACTAACCTGTTTATCTCCACTTTCTACTGGTCATTAGACAGCATTTATGCAAATAATTGAGTTTGATTAGACTAGGAGTAGTCCAGCAGCTAAATTAACTCCAGGGTTTATTTGGGTTTCCCTGATATCAGGTCCATATGTTTACATATAATTATTTTTTTATTTCAATGTATTATGGGGACACAATTATTTTTGGTTACATGGATCACTTTTAAAACACTTGAGTTGTGGTTATAAGTGTGCCAATCACCCAGATAGTGTTCATTGTACCTGTTACATTGGTTTTTGCCCATCCTCACATATACTTAGTTTGTTTTGTTTTGTTTTTGTTGTACTTTCAGAGGACTGTGTTCAAAAATAGCCAGTCATTTCTTTCCAACTGTTTTTAAATTGCTCATTTTAGTACAAGAATAAATGGGCAAATGTCAAAAGCCTGCTCTGATGGTTCTGTTTGTCTTTAGCACAACAAAATTTGAGGGCCCAATTATGAAATGTTTTTCTGTTTTCCATAAGCATGTCTTCATCAGTGCCCTAGTTCCTGTTAATACTTTCTTGGAGTCATATTGATTTTATGAAGTAAGTCTCTTTGAACACAAGAATGCTCAAGGCTAAATATAGAAATAAATCAATTAATATTATTTTTGTTCACAGAGTGCAAAGCAATATGCATTAGAAATACACCACATTTATTTATATCTACCTATACCTATATCTACAAATCTATATTGATATCTATACAGATTTATTTAGCTAGGGTACAAGACTAAATTTAGTCCCCACTCTCAGCTCCTCTGTCTTCCACAGAAGGGACCATTTACTAAGCCTCATGATCCAGGTATACCCACCCCCCCCCGGGCCACACAATGCTGTAATACCCTTTGTGTCTAACAAAGAGCTTTAAACTACATATTTAAGCTCTTTGGCACCTGTAACTAAGAAGGTGCTTTGATAAATTTAAATTAATAACTACAAAGAAGTCTCTGGGGTATTTTTGTCTAAATTTGTGTGTGAGTATAGAATAGTCACTCCACTATAGGCCATGAAATGATATCTGTCACTGTGAACCTCTTTGATTATCTAGACCAGAGAAAATCCTGAAGGTAAATAGTTGAACAACCAACGGATGTCTCAAAGACAGTAAGAAGTGGCAATAAAGGACCTAATGTTCACCAAGCACCTACTATGTATCAGCAGGCTTAGTATTTTACTTACATTAACCCAATTAGTTTTTTTAATTAGCCTGAAAGGTCTAATAATCCTTGTTTTCAGATGAGGAGACCAAAGTTGAGAAAAGATAAGGAAGTCATCACAGGCCAGCCAGTTAGTGCAAAGACTGTCTTCATCTCCAAATAGCATGACTAAAACGTGTACTTCACCCATTCCACAAATGCCTCTGAAGCCCAGCAGGACAAGGCAATAACTGTAACCTTGGGGTGCTTCTCGTAACTCCTGAGCTCTTTCCCCCAATCCCTGATGGAAATAGTACTCCCACGCATCTTCCTCACACCCCCAAACTCTCTCCCTCTTTTCTGTGTTTCACTCACTGCTTTCATTTTGCTGTATCAACGAAGTCCTTCCCACCCCTTATCCACTTGTAAGAAGAAAAAAATAAACAGTTTAGATCTTTAAAAGTCATGTATTCCCTCCATAAAGTAAGCAAAAGAACAAACATGCAAACATGCAAGAGAGGAAGGTTTATATTTCTCTAAATTTTATATATATGGAATATAGTCCTATAAGGACCACACATCTTACAATTTTTCTGCATTCCTAAATTAGCATCCTGTATCTTTTGCTAACAGCTTCCTTCAAATATTCTATATTATCACATCTGCCTTTATCATCAGCAAATAATCTAGACTCCCAGAGAAAATGGAGACAATAGACAACACTCTCTCCATGCTTCTTACTCCATTCACTCCTTAGACACCTAAAAGGGGAGTAACTAAACTAGGGAAGGCCACCTTCTTCATGTCACCACCCAGGATCTGACATGGGAGCACTATTTCCATCAGGGACTTTGGGGAAAAGCAGCTCAGAATTTAGACTCTAGGTTAGCTACTCTCCAACCTTTGACCTTATACAAATTATTTAATTTCTTCAAACTCACTTCTGTTTCTTCAGAGAAAAATCCTTCCCCATGGGGTTGTTGTTGTGGTCCAATTTAAGAAAGTAAGCAAGAAATTCTTGCTTATTAAAATAGTGCTTAGTACATACTTAGAACTCAATAAATCTTTATAACAATGATTTGTTTCTATCAGAGATTATTTGGTTGGTATATTTGTCAGAAACAAAAGCCCACTGAACCTACTTTAAACCAAAGAGAGAGTTAACTGGGTCTTATTGCTTTTCTGCAGTTTCGCGCTCTCTCTCTCTCTCTCTCTCTCTCTCTCTCTCTCCATCCCCCTCCTCTTCACCCCCCTGCACTAGAGGTCTCTGCTCTCTCAGTATTTGACCCAAATTGCCTGTCCTAGCTAAGTCCACCTCACCTCTAGTTCAAGTATACATCATCAGTTAAACTAAGCCCCTGTTTCTGAATTTCGCATTATCATAGGATGAAATGCATTTGCCCCGGTTTGAGCCAGGTGTCTACCTCAGTCCAATGAAGCATGGCTGGAATACGGGTAAGGTAACCTGGCTCAGTGGGGATGGGGGACCAGCCTCTCTGGGAAGTGAATATGGACAGGCCAGACAAAGAAGAGGACATGCCTGCTTTGTTATAATTATCATCAGCATGGGAGGCAGAGAGAAGACAGAACTAAGATGCTCTGATTCAGGCAGCATGTGCTATGCTTTCCATTGTCACCCAGCATCTTCACTAAGCCCTGTAAGAAAGTCAGTCCACACAAAGTCTCATAATCAAGTGTTTATGGCAATAATATTCATAAAGCCAAAGACCAAAACAACCAAAATCTCTACCAACTAGTGAATGAATAGACAAGTTATGGTATATTCATACTATAGAAAACTACTGAGCAATAAAAATGAACAAAGTATTATTACACATGACAACATGTGTTAATCACAAAAATATGTGAAGTGAAAGAAATCCAATGCAAAAACCTGCTAATTTTATATTTCTGTTTATATGGGATGCTACAAGTGGCAAAACTATAGTGAAAGAAACAGATCAGTGGTTGCCTGGGGTTGGGAGTGGTGGGGAAGGGGTGGAGGTGGGAGTTGACTGCAAATAAACACGAAGAAGTGTTTTAAGGTGATGGAAGTATTTTATATTTTCATTGTGGCAGAGCTTACCCAACTGCATACAGTTACCAAATCTATCAAACTGTACATTAAAATGATTGAATTTCATTTTTTGTAACTTATACATTAGAAAGAAAGAGAGAGAAGAAAGAGGAGGAAGGAGGGGAAGGGAGGGAAAGAAGGAAGGAAGGAAGGATAGAGACTGTAATTTCCAAATTCTACATGCCATTTTTTTCAGGTGAGGCAGCATCTATTAATTACTATGTTTATGAGTATATGATTACCACTAATAAAACTTTTTATTGAGCAATTTCCATATGGCAGAAAGTATGCTAAGTAACTCCTTTATATGCATTACTGAATTTAATTCTCACAGCAATCCCTGTAGAATAGGTGTTATTATCCCCGTTTTAGATATTAAGATGTAATTGTTCAGAGAAGCTACATTTCTTGCTAAGATCACCCAGCTAGTCAGTGGCAGAGCTAGGATTCCAAACCAGGTCTGCCTGATTTCCAAGCCTTTGTTCTCAATGGTCACCCTTTGATAATCAATCCAATATAAAACTCAGATATTTTCTCATGTCATGATCATCACATTGGTTAAAAGAAAGAAAAATCAGTTAAATTGCAGGTTTTTAAGCCAATGTCCATGTTTTCTGAATCATGTGCTTTTTGGTGCCGAACTAAGGTGATTGCATTGTGTCTCTTATTATGTGGACTATAAGTGTACATAATTTTCTCATTTGTGTGATGTTTATGTGGGATGGAATTTTTAAAAATTCGTTTCAGAAAAATGTCAAATGAAAACTGAATAATTCATATCCATTGGAATCCAACTCAGAAGCCATTGCAGAATGCTAGTCAACTTTCACCAAAAAGAGCCACTTTGTAGATCGTATACATGGTGTTTAAAATGCGTTTTAGTGTGTCACCAGGGTTGAAGATACTTGGTCTACACTGTCAGAGTGAATGACAAAAATCAAGATGACGATTTACATAATTGGAGGGAAGGAGAACCATCTTTGTATTATCTATCAATGACGAAGTATTTAACGAATTTCTACCATGACCCAGAACTATATACTGCTTTGGAAAAAAAGTAGAATAAGGCAAGAAATCATTTCAAGATATATTGCTATATAATTGTGCAGAAAAAACATTACCAAGCATGAAATAGACACAATGAAATAATAAACTATATGGTTTCGAATACAGTTACCATGTAACTTCATAAATGGAGGAAGTCAGAAGGAGTTGGAGGAGTCTGAGAAGTCTGTGAAGGGAAGAGCAGAGGAGCTGTGGAAGAGAAGAGAGGGCAGGAATGGGGTGAAGGGCAGGCTGATGGCTTTGTGCCCCGCCGAGTGGCTTCACAGCTGGGTTAGTTGGGCAACTTCTCCTCTGTGCCTCAGTGTAACGTGCCTCATTTGTAAAATGGGAACATAAAATGGGAACTCCTTACAAAGTTTGAAGGAGTTGAGGACATGCCAACCCAAAATACACTGCTTTGGCGTATTGATTATTTTGACTTGAAGACACTCGAGAAACAGCAGACGAAGGAAGGGATTTCGGACCTCCCTTTTCTACCTCAAAATAGGCAAAAAAATTTTTCTGTGAGAAAGGTGCCCTCCCTGTGCTAGGAAGAGAAGAACATCCTCATAACCTGACTGGGAATTGATGCTAAACTGGATCGGTACAAACAAACTCATTAAAATAACTCTTATCTTCCAAAGTTTTCCCCAGTATGTCTCAGTCACTTCCCAGCAATTTATTGCCTCTGGCCTGAACCCCTATGTCTTGTCACTAATTTATAGATTTACAATTTCTTTGCTTAAAAAGTATATAATATACTTTTGTATATTCTGTCTGGTCACATCTTTGGGTCTTCATTATCTTTAGCATACTCCCATCCATGTACATGTACAATTTTAATAAACTTGTATGCTTTTTTCTTGCTAATCTGTCTTATGTCAATTAAATCCTTAAACTCAGTAAGAGTCTCTAAAAGGGTAGAGGAGAAATTTTCCTCCCTTACAGGTTGATATAAAAATTAACATAATACATGGTGTGTCTAGAACAGTGGCTGCTATTTTGTCATTATAAGATGGAAATTAAGGTGAAACTTAACACTCAGTAAGATATTAATATAGGAAGGAAAAGGAAAAGGGTGGTGTGGGTACTCTTAGGAAAAGCAGTAGCACAGAGTATGGCATGAAGACTATGAGAGAGTAAGGAAAAAGGCTTCATGTGGGGAGAGAGTACAATTTATGTTGAGGAGGGGCAAGAAATTAAGGTGAGATCAAGTGGAGCAAAACTCAGGATGGCCTTGAAATCCAGAGAGAGAAATGTAAATTACACACAAGCGCAATGGGAAATTTGTTAGGTTCTTCAACAAGCAATTGCTCAGAAAGCAAAGTAGTGTTTAAAGAAAATTTGTTTCATGACAACCGATAAGATGAATTGGAAATAGGAAGTGACAAATAAAAGGAGAATAAATAGAAGGCTATTGAAGAATCTTGTGTACTTCAACAAAATGCTAAACTATAGTTCTGAAATGAGAAAGCTGGAAGTCCACCCAACAAAAGAACACCCCCACAGCAGTCGTAAGTTATGGGAGGACTGTAACTACTTATTGCAACAGTGGGGAGGGCATGGCACCTGATTCTGTAACAAATGACAAGGAAAGCAGAGGATTCACATTATTATATTTGGTTAAAATATATCTATTCCAGGAATCAAGGTAAACTCTTTACTGCTTATCGTTCTTTTCCTCCTCACAGGCTTTTTAAATATACAAGGGATACTCTGCAGTCACCCAAAGCTATGTAAAAATAGAAACTGATGAATAATTATATAAAAAAATAGCCTTCATAATGTCCTGTTTTTTATGGTACAAAAGTCTGACAAAACCCAGCATTAAAGAAAAAAAAGAACCCACTCATGCAGTCAAACTCAGCAAGCTTTACAATCACCTGCAGCATTCTGAGATTGTCCCAATCAGAATTCATGTTTCTGTGTGATGGTCCTGCTTGCTTTATCCTGTAACTCCACTTCCCTTCCTGTCTCACAAACACTCTAATGAAACAACATATTGCTTGGGATCTTCAGATCTTCTCTGCTTTCAGGATAACCTCTTTTACTCAGACTCCAGGCACTGACCCTAGTATCAGTGTATATTCTTTAGATTGAGTCTCAATTCAGTTTGATAAAACCCAAAAAATGCATCTCCAAGGTGTCAGTGATATATCAGTATCAAGGCATTTGACTCTCTCAACCTTCTAAAAGGAAACTAATAAATTATAATCAGTCAAAACTCCCAAACTGCATATACTGGTTACAAAGTATATCTGCTACATGATTGGGTATTAAAGATCAAATCAAGCCAGTTTTTCAGTCATCTTTTAGGATAAACACCTCCCTATGTCAAAGAAAACCACTGTCAGTATTTTTGATCCCAAAGCAAATGTCACCAGATGTACTGACTGTGCATGCTCCTCCTCTTATAAAGTCGGACAAGTAGAGTAGCACTTAGAGCATCTGTTTGAGAAGCCATCTGCCATCAGTGATTGCCAGAGTCATTGCCAAGGGTGTGGACAGCCAACGGCATCTTGACAGAAGAGCAGTTCAAATTACACTCCTTTCTGAAGCTCTTACCTATCTATCCCATAGCTCTCTGTGGCCCGTTTATATTTCACAGGGACACATGAGCACACTCATTTCCACGTTGTCTTCTGTCTATCTCAAGCTGTGGCAAGGGCCCTGGCCTATCCTATTCCACGGTGTTCCAAATCCTTAGAGTGTTCCCCTTCCTCTCTCTCAAGCAGAATTCACATTTCTGTCTGATCTCAATTTGGAAAGAAATATTATATATTTAACATTTTCAAAAATTCACACTAAAGTATGAGCCACCAGATAACTGGTTTAACCCTTCCAGGGCTGTCTGAATGCAAATGCAAGCCTCCATTAACCCAATGACTCTCCATGTGGTAGAAATGAGCAGGGAAGATACTTTGACTGGAATGTGTTCCTGGGTTCCTTCACATGACAGCACCCACATGAGAAAAAGACAGGGCACTCAGGCATTCCAATTCTGAGAGAAAACAGCTCAAAATATAGGTTGGTTAACTAACTCACTAATCTTGTTTAGGATAATGACAACTGATTTATTGCTTACCTATGGCTGCTTTGTAATCTCTCTAAAGCTTTGCCATAGCCTCAAACCAAATAAATTTTTAAAATATTCAACAAAAGAAACATATGTCTATATACTGATACCTCTATTTGTATAAAAGACATGTTCATGAACTAGTCTTATCTATATTAAAATTTCATAAATAGCCATCAGGTTTAAATGTTTGAAAAATGCTTCTAAAAGAACTCTCTTGAGTACAGAATACCCCCCCCCCCCCACACACACACACAGTCTTTCTCTTTCTCTCTTAACATGGATTCACCAAAAAGTTTCATAGAATATTGGGCTTACTTTTTTCTCATATCAATCGTATCCTCACTTTAATGGTGTTTGACCAGATGGAAAGACATCTTCTTCATCAATTATTTCCCACTATGCTTTAACAGTGAATATGTACTTCTGAGTAATATTTTATCATATGACACCTGAGATACAGCTTCATGAGCATGAGAGTTGCAAAATGAAATTGAACCGCTCTAGCACCAAAGCCATAAGCAAGATGACAGATATTGATTGTGCCCCAAGATGTAATGTAGGCACCTAATGGGGCGTAGTAATGTACAATGAATCATTAGAATATTATTTAAAATTTTCCATTCACCTGGGGGATTACTAACGGGATATTTCACCTTCAAGTTACTCCTCCGCCTCTCTAGACTAGGAGAGTGCTTCATAAAGGTCATTTAGAACATGGCGGATTTTTAGCAGCTTTGAGAAAATTACTAATGATTTTCTAGGTCCCAGGGAACAGATGTATGTCTATATTACTGGGGATTAGAAATCTTAAATATTTTTTAAAAATATATTCTTATTAGTCAAACAGAAAGGCTGGGACATTTTGCAAAACTCCAATAATCACAGCAATGTGACAAACAACTAGCATTTATGGAAGACTCACCATTGTTATTTGGACAATGGCTTCACATACATCATTTCCCTAATGTTCCCAATAACCCTCTGAAGTTTCTATTATTATCTTCACTTTAAGGAGGGGGCAACTGAGGTAAATGGAAGTAAAAGTAGTAGCCTAAGATGATCACAGAGTTGTAGTAAATGGTAGACTCAAGGTAAAAAGCCAGATTTTTCTGTATCTCGGGACTACCCACTTTTAATTACTATATAACTCTGCCTTAAAAAAGATATAAGACCTTGAGTCATTTATTAGTAAGTTAAATGACTATTTATCTTTGTAACTGTAGTTCCCACCCTAAAGCAGGTTGCCTAGGCTGACCTCCTGGTCACAGATACAAAGTGCATGAAAAATGTTTCCAGTCCCTTTCTGTGACCCTCAACTCTGAAACATTCGTCATTGTCCTCTGCTGTCCTTGGCTACCGACAGCTTCCCATAGAGAAGCCCAGGCACCAGTTGGATTTCTGCCTTGATCTTCCTCCCAATGGATTACCTGCTGTGGGCTTCTTTCTCTCAGGATGCTCCAAAGAGAAGACGTTTCAGATTCAATGTTTTTGTTTGCTAGTACATCAAATCTATTTTCCTTTCTGTCTTGCCCTCACCCTTTATTCTTTCTGTTTTTTTTTTATGGATCCTGGAGGCCAATCAATACCCTACTTTGCTTTTAAGGCACCTCTCATCTGAAGAAAGCAATGTAGCATGGTGGACAAGTCTTAGTTTTTGACATTAGGCTGACTAGGTTCAAATCTGGTTCTGCAACATTTTAGTAGAGAATTGGAGCTAATCTAATCTGATATTTTGGTATAATGCTTCCAAATCAACATTTTATCAGGGTTTTCCAATATTTAACCCAAATTATTAAATAGTGCAAAGTTGTGAAAATTTGCATATATATATATATATATATATAAATACCAGGGAACCCTTTTTGCCATGATATTTCATCATATGGGCAAACGTATATTACACTCACACAAAATCTAGGCCTGATTCAGCAATTGTTTATTTTTGATTTGTTCAATAGCATAATTACAAACCGTAGAGCCTTGATCATAGTTCCTCATGAATCCTTTAATTCAGTCAACGAGGAAGTTAACCCATATTAAGTGCTTATTGTGTGGCATGACTTTGTTAGTTTCTAGAAATTCAGCAGTGGCCAAGGCATAGTCTCTGCTTTCAGGATCTCTCCATGTTGTGCAGAAGCAGAATGATTTATGCCATGATAGAAATGAGAAAAAATGCAAAAAGACCTCTGAAACACAGAGGAGGGAAGCCTAATATTCTCAAAAGCTTGGCAGAAAGGAGAGATGCCAGTGAGCTCTCCCTGGAGGAGGTGACAGGAGATGAATCATGAGTTCTGAGTGGGAGTTGGCTATTCAGAAACTATGGGATTGTATGAACACCAACACAGTTTGAAGTGGCAAAAGAAAACTTCCACAGGGATAGAACAATGGTATACATTGGGCCTCATTTAAGGAAATTTATTTTAAATAATTAGCACAGGAACTGATCTGCAGGACAACAAGCTTTCATTCCATAAAGAGAGAAGTTGTCAGAGCTATTCTTACTTCTCCCCCAGAAGTCCTCTCCCTATATTGTTTTTATGTACCTATAGTTTCTCCTACCTAAACTGGAAAATATTTGGAATTACTTCCAGACACTAAGAAAAATGTGGGGTCCATCATCTTAGCCTGTGACTGTCCTCCATAGCCATGTCCCTGTCCCCAACTCAGAAAAAAAGTCTTTGCAAAAGCTTATTGTGCCAATATTTTATTTAGAAGAATATAATCCCTAGGCAGCAAGAGTGAGAGAAAAGGAAGAGGAAACACATATAATACATCGTGTTATAAAGCTGTACAGAATTTGTGACAAGCTATTTGCCTAGCCTTACAGGACATCTTCACAGAGTCCACATGAGCTATTGTAAATCTGAAAAGCCCATCCAGGGAGAAGAAGGGAAAAAAAATTATCTACAAGTTCCAATATCCATTGCTCAGAGTTCACTCCAAAGGGTATTAACTCTCTTGCTGTTTTGGATTACACGTGCCTGAGCACTGAGCATGTGCCCTGGTGCCTCATATCTCAGTAGCAATCAGAAAGCCCTGAGGTGGTAGGCAAGAAATCAAAGTCATCAGAATGAAGCTGGCCACTATTGGAAAATACTCATGAATGACACAAGAGATCAGGAATAGCTGCTATCATGGATGCCTTGGTTTGTGGTAGCAGAAACTTGACTTTAAGACTATGACAGTTGTCTTTCTGTGCCTGGCTCATTTCACTTAGCATAATGCCCTCTGGATTCAACCATGTTGTTGCAAATGACAGAATTAACTTCTTTTTAAAGGCTGAATAATATTCTATTGTGTGAATATACCACATTTTCTTTATCCATTCATCTGTTGATGGACATTTAGGTTGGTTTAATATCTTTGCTATTGTGAATAATGCTGCAATGAACAGGGGAGTGAGGTGCTATGGTTTGGATGTCCCCTCCAAAACTCGTGTTGAAATCTTTTTTTATTTCAGCATGTCATGGGGGTACAAATATTTAGGTTACATACATTGCCCTTGCCCCACCCGAGTCAGAGCTTCAAGTGTGTCCATCCCCCCGACGGTGTGCACCACACCTATTACGTGTGTATATACCCATCCCTTTATCCCCCTTCCCACCTGCCCAACACCCAATGAATGTTATTACTATATGTGCACTTAAGTATTGATCAGTTAATACCAATTTGATGGTGAGTACATGTGGTGTTTGTTTTCCCATTCTTGGGATACTTCACTTAGTAGAATGGGTTCCAGCTCTATCCAGGATAACATAAGAGGTGCTAGATCACCATTGTTTTTGTGGCTGAGTAGAACTCCATGGTGTACACATACCACATTTTATTAATCCACTCATGCATTGATGGGCACTTGGGTTGTTTCCACATCTTTGCAGCAATGTATGCATCTGCCCAAAAGAACAAAAGACATTCTATAAAAAAAAAAAGACATCTGCACTCGAATGTTTATAGCAGCAGGTTGAAATTTAATTGCCATTTTAACAGTGTTGAGAAGTAGGACTTTTCAAACATTATTTGGTCATGAAGGCTCAGCCTTCATGAATGGATCAATGCTGTTATCTTGAGGGGTGAGTCAGTTATTTCAGGAGTGGGCTCCTAATAAATGTATTAATTCAGCTGATTTCCTTGCTCTGTCTCACACACATGCCCGCCTTTCTGCTTTCTACCACAGGATGACGCAACAAGAAGGCCCCCACCAGATGGCCGAACAGATGCTGACACCATGCACTTGGACTTTCTAGACTCCAGAACTGTGAGCCAAATACATCTTTTTTCTTTATAAATTACCAATTTTGTGGCATTCTCTTATAGAACCAGAAAATGGATGAAGACAGCAGATATTCCTTTGACATATTGACTTCAGTTCCTTTGCGATCTCACTTATATGTGTTATCTAAAAAAGTTGAACTCATAGAAGTAAAGAGTATAATGATGGATAACAAAAACTGAGGCTTAAGGAAGGGAAGGGAGGAAATAGGGAGCTGTCAATCAAAGGGTACAAAGTTTCAGATAGACGGAATAGATTCCAAGATCGATTGCACAGCAGGGTGACTATAGTTAATAATAATGTATTGTATATTTCAAAATAAAGAAGAGATAAAATTTCAATTGCCTCACCATAAAAAATGATAGGCAATTGAAGTAATGGATATTTTAATTAGCTTGATTTAATCATTCCACAATGTACATAGACATTAAAGCATCAGTTTTATCCATAAATGAATACTATAATGATTTGTCAATCAAAAATAATATTAATAATTTTTTAAAGACCATGGGAAAAGCCCAAGTACTTGATAGAGCAGCTCCATCCCAAAGGCAAGGCTAGAATGCAGACCTGAAGCACAGAAACTAAATCTAATACACTCTCCATAGCTGAGTTTGCATTTCCATAGAATCAAGATCACTCTGGATGCTAGTACCTTCCCTCCCCTTTTTCTATGCCTGTGTTAACTCCTTGGTCCTGCCTTATTCTACATGTTAGCAGATCATGAAAGGGCAACATTCCTTTGTTGTTAGACAGACTTTGGCTAGAATCCTACCTGCTACTTACTGACTGAAATTACGTAATTCTTCTGAGTCAGATTTTTTTATTTGCAATATGGAGATAAGCCCACTTCCCTAACAAGGCTGTTGGGATTATAAAATAAGATGTTATCTCTGAAGGACTTAATAAAATTATTGACCCATAATGGGAGCAAGGGTGATGTTAGTTTTTTCCCTGAATCATACTCATTATCCTAGTTTGTGGCTCTCCACTACCCCTACTCTTAGACATTTTTATACATATGTCTATGCATAGCAAGAATGTCTCCACAGTCCTTCTATTAGGAATACTTTTGTAACAATAAAACTTGGTTAAAAGGCTTATGTAATCATTAACCTCTTGTCTCTCAGCTCAACACCCACCCTTCCACACTCTGCTTAGTGATACTGAGGCTCTTCTTTGCCAGCAGGTTCCATATCATATCTGCTGAAGAGTACTAACAGAAGACCAGAGGACTAGAGGAGAAATAAGGGACTTGTTTCTTTCAGTTTTCCTCTGTTTCTGCAGGTGTCATTTCAACAATGGCCCTTCACCCTGGCAGCATCAGTTGGTTCCAGTTTACATCTCCCCTTGGATATTCCCAAACCAGCCTCATCGTGCCCCCTCAGAGATTGTATTAAATAGAAGTGGTGTCAAAGTGCCCTTCTACAGTCTGAATGTTTCTGTGTCTCAAAATTCACAGGTTGAGTTTCCTACAAAAGGTCCTCAAAGTGAAGGTATCAGGAGGTGAAGTGTTTGGGGGATGATTAGGTCATGAGGGTGGAGCCTAATGAATGGGATTAGAGCCCTTATAAAAGAGCCCTAAGAGGGACTCCTTGCCCCTTCCACCATGTGAGGACACAGAGAGAAGACAGTCATCTATGAATCGGGAAGCAGACCTTCACCAGATACTAAATCTGTTGACACATTGATTTTGGACTTCCCAGACTCCAGAACTGTAAGTAATAAATTTCTTTTGTTTATAATCTACCCAGTGTAAGGTATTTTGTTATAGTAACACCAAAGAACTATGACATGCCCTTTCATTAGAGGTCTAGGACCCAATTCTGAAGTGTTTCTTCTCTAAGCTTCTGATATAGTGCCACCGGCTGGACAGAAAGGTTTGTTTTTTTTCTTTTTTGTCCTAAGAATCCCAAACTTACCACCACCACCACCACCTTATAAATCATAGTTGCTTCCTCCATTAGCTCTCAGATGTAGTTCTTCAGTACTTTATTGGTTAATTCCCTATAACGTTTCCTCTGTTGAAATATCTGATATGGTGTCTATTTTCCTGACTGGACACTGTCTGATATGAAGGATACCAAGATCAGTCTTGCCAAAAAAAAGGAGAAGAAGAAGTTACCCAAGGGTAAGATGAAGGTTGTGAAAAAAAAGAAAGGTGAAAATATTTATACAAGTACACACACATACACAAGGGGTCTTCAAAAAAATTCATGTAAAATGCATATTATGAATAAAACGTGCATAGATTTCAAAATTTTTGGACCAAAATAAACTGATCTATTTTGAGGCACTAAGAGCCCCCATCAAAGCAACATGAATTCTGCTAAAATTGAAGCAAGACCAAACATCAAATTTATTTTATATAAATTTGGAGGGAAGAATAATGAAATTATTGCTCCTTCACAAAAAGCTTATAGAGATGATGCCCCAAAGAAATCATCAGTTTACAAATGGATAGCTCATTTTAAGAAGGGACAAAACAATATTGAAGATTAAGCCCACATACCATCCGTATCAATTTGTGAGAAAAAAATTCAATCTTGTTCATGCCCTAATTGAAGAGGAGTGACAATTAATAGCAGAACCAATAGCCAACACCATAGACATCTCAACTGGTTCAGCTTACACAATTTTGACTAACAAAATAAAGTTGAGCAAACTTTCCACTTCAGGGGTGCCAAAACCATTGTACCTAGATAAGCTGCAGACATGAGTAGAGCTTTCAATGGAAATTTTAAACAAGTTGGGTAAAGATCCTGAGGCATTTCTTGGAAGAATTATAACAGGAAATTAAACATGGCTTTGTCAGTACAATCCTGAAGACAAAGCACAATCAAAGCAATGGCTACCAAGAAGAGGACATGGTCCAGTCAGAGCAAAAGTGGACTGGTCAAAAGCAAAGGTCATGTCAACAGTTTTGTGGGATGCTCAATGCATTTTGCTTGTTGACTTTCTGAAGGACTAAAGAACAATAATATCTGCTTATTATGAGAATGTTTTGAGAAAATTAGCCAGAGCTTTAGCACAAAAATGCCCGGAAAATCTTCACCAGAGAGTCTTTCTCTACCACAACAATGCTCCTCTTCCTCCCTCTCATCAAACAAGGGGAACTTTGCAAGAGTTTTGATGGGAAATCATTAGACATCCATCTTACAGTCCTGATTTGGCTCCTTTTATTTTTTTTTCTGTTTGTTTCCTAATCTTAGAAAACTTTAAAAGGCACCCATTTTTCTTCAGTTAATAATGTAAAAGAGTCTGCATTGCCATGGTTGAATCCCTAAGACCTTCAGTTCTTTAGGAATGCACTAAATGGCTGGTATGATCACTTACAAGTGTGGCTTGACCTTGATGGAGCTTATGCTGAGAAATGAGGTTTATATATTTTTTTATTTCTTTATTTAATTTTTCCACAAACTTTTAAAAGTCCCTCTGTGTGTCTCTCTGTGTGTATTTGCTCATGTGTGTATGTAATATGCTATTTTGTGTGTGTGTGTATATACATATATACATACATACAATATATATACATTTAAATGTAGTTAGTGTTTGCTTCTCAGATAATAGGTAAACCACCAAAAAGTGGCTCTATCTACTTCATCCAACAACCTTTAGTATATCTAAACACCCAAGAAGCTCATTTGCTGTTTATTATCCAGCAGCCAATTTACGAATGTTCTCCAGATACTAGTTTATGGACTCATCTTTTAATGGCCTGTCAGTGTTGACATCTAATGTCAATACCTGAGACGAAATGGATACTTTGGGCATATTCACAGAGTACAAAACCTCCCTTTGCAAATTCTTATAAAAGAACATTCTCTGTCTTAGTTATCAAATTGTGGTACGTCCAAATTCATTATTTTGTCATAGCTTAAGCTTTCAGAGGAATTAGCTTTTCATGGATGATATTACTTAAGAAGATGGGCAGTGGGTAGGGAGAGGAATGTAATAATGGAGAGAGATGACATGGTTTAAAATGCTTTCAAATGATTTCCCAGAGCTAAAGGAATATTTACATATTTCAACATTTGTTCCCTTATAGTATAAAAGAAGACTTTAATCAACTGGGGTGGCAGATGCAAAGGTAGTTAAGATGAGTTAAATGTAGATGAATTCTTAAAGGCACTCTTTAAGGAGTTCTGAATTAATGGACCTCAAAACAAAATGACAACTCAGCACCTGTTCAATACCAGCACTACATAGGTTCAGGTGACATGGCAATGGATGGCGACATCTTTTAAGCAATAAGATTTTATAACAAAGACATATGTATGTATAATAACCCATATGTATAATAACCCATGGAGACTTTTACACATGTATTTTTTAAGTATTTCCATAATTCCTAGAAAATAAAACTAAAATTTTTTAAATGAGGTTATTTACATGTTCCTCTCCCAAATTACCTGGTTACCATTTAATTAAAGACATAGATTCTTAAAAGACCACCAAAATTTCATGAAAAGCTATAATATAAAACCTCTCCATACAAAACAGACCATTTCACTACAAAACGAACTCTCTCCAGCAACCCTAATACTACCTGTGATTTAGATGGAAAGGTCCGAAGGGAAAACTTTTCTTATCATGGGCCAAACCCTGGCTCATTCTATTACTAGTACTAAACCTACTACTGTTTTCTAAAAATATTCATCTTACACCTTACTCTTGCAGAGAACCCTGGCCACATGGCCTCAGTAAATGTGTATTCAACCACAATGTGACTATCAGACCCAGCTTCCCCAAAAGCCATGTTTGTCTTGTCATTTCCTTTTGAGAACCCCCAACACTTTACCATTAGTTATCTTCACAGAGCTGGGCATACTGTGCTCTGGAGCTATGACTAGATTTCCTGATCCTTCTAGTAGGAACTTCTATACTAGAAATTGGTGTCCTTAATTATTCATACTGCTTTCTTTCTTCTGTAGAAAGTGACATGATATCATCCATCTACAGGTGTCAAATTCATACTTGCTTCTTTCTTTCCACATTCTATGTCCCTTGCCTGAAATATCTTTCTAAACTTTTCTCTCCTTAATATCCAGCTCAAGTTAGTTCTATCTCTTCTATGGAGATTAGTATAAATTCTGCACTCGCTATGTACTAGGCTCCACGATAATCAGCTTTGCACATATAAACTTACCCAAAGCACTATAAGGAGGATAATATTAGTATTCACATTTTATAGAGAAGGAAATTGAGGCAGAGGAAGTTGAATAAATTTCTCAAGATTATACTGCAGACAGAGCCAGGATTTGAACCCAGGCAATCTGGCCCCAGAATTCAGTTCTTAACTGCTATTTTTTCTAATAGGTTTTTCTAACAGGTTTTTTTTTTTTTTTGGTCTCATTCCTGTCTACATTTATCTGCCACTTCCCTCAATGCTTTCAGCACACCTTCACTAAAATAGATAATTAGGCACTTAATATTATGTAATATCAGTCTATGTTCTAGAGCTCATAGAAACATAAATGAAAATATTTGAATATTTGTTTACACGATATCTACTACAGATAAAAACACCGAGGTGCAGAAAAAGCACATTATTTGTGAAAAATTCACCAGAAACCAGCTCTTCTGACTCCTAATTCAGTGCTCTGTCTACCACACACAATTTGTACTATCTTCTGTGGCCTCTATTTGGTTGAAGTGTGTTAACCCTTCTTCTCACTTGTAGAACAATCTTCAATTTGACCTTCAAACCTTTCAGCAATTACTACACAGTGATGTTTTATCCTTAATTCAAACTGAGGTCCCAACTGTCATTATTTTATTATAATCAATTTTCCATATTCAATTTTCTACAGCAATGAGTAAATCCTCCAGTCCAAGTCAGAATTATTGAGTGTCTTCTGCTAGTTTATTGTACCCCATTCACCATCTTGATAAAACTCGTCATGTCCTATATGAACTTTCTGAACTTAAGAAATTTAAGCAAATCCCCTTATCTTTCTGGGCCTCAATTTCCTTTCCCCAGTTCCTACTAGCATTAAAGTAAGTCCCTCTCTTTCACCTTGCATGACACCCACTTCTGGGAAAACCATTCTTCTGAATTCTAAGTCTTTCTTCTCAGAACCACTGTCCCCCCTTTGCTTCCCCCACACTGCTTCACTCCTCTCTTCCACTCTCCTGCCCTTTTCCCCTCTGCTCACCATCCCTGTCCTGAGCTCCACAGAAAAAGCTGACTTATTCCATTTACCAGTGGTCTCAAGCAAGTTGACCCCACACAGCTCCCGATCCTTCACCCAGGACAAATCTAGCCAGTGTGTGCTACTCTGCTCTTTCCAGCTCCTTATCTTTTCCTCACAGCTGTTGCTGTATCCCGTCATGGTTATAAAGCTTTTCCCAAGTGAGACACTATGCTGACAGTAATACAGTAGACCCAGCAAAGGCCTCCTCCAATCTCCTACTACCCATTAGCACCTCCCTCATCATCCCTAGTCCCGGAAAGAGTCCCCCCACCCAAGCACTGAGCATCTCAGATGGCACTCTCACCCCAAAGCAGTTGCACAGGAAGTCTACATTAGAGATGCAGTGTCACCATCATCATATTAGCCAGCATTTATTGAGCACCTACATTAGGCTAATCACTGTGCTAATTCTCAGACATACTAAGCTTATTCAGTCCTAACAACATCTCTAGGCTATTTGTCCCATCATCACCCCCATTTCACTGCTGAGACACAGGCCAAGAGGTCAAATGACCTGCTCATGGGGATAGTGGAGCCAGGATTGACACTGGGCAGTTTATGTCCACAGCACACTTGCCCAACCACCACTCTGCAGTGTATACTTATGCTTCGAGTCTATCTGTATGTTTTATACTCATTCCTTATGAATAAATGCTTCCCACCTGTCTACTGTACACTACAAACTATTTCTAGGTCTAGTTTCCTGGAGAGCAGGAACTGTCCACGATTTCTCATAGTATCAGCGTGCCTGTCTTAGTATTCACTAGAACCCAAGCTCTGGAGAACTGAGGCTCATGCAAGTGCTGCTTACGCTTACATCCCCGGCATGGCGTCTGGGCACATTACAGATGGTCAACAAACATTTGTTGACTGAAAATAGCATATTTCCAAAGAAATACAGCTATTTCTCCCTCTCAAGTTACAGTTTTAGTAGCTGTGCCCTAATACAGAACCACATTCGAGTGCATTCAATGCTGCTGCTGCTGCTGCTGAGTGTGCTATAACCTACACAATTTGGTATTATTCATATAATTAACTGCATTTGGAAGGAAACCTGGTTTTAACTTATATGTAAGACAGCTTTTATTTAGTCTTATATTAAACAAGAAATATATTAAAATGCAAATTAGTTGCTCCTAGAAGTTTCTAGAAAATAGCATGTGCATAAAAACCTTATTTGCCTTATCCCTTGAAATGAAAGGGTATTTTTAATACTAAATGATGCCTGTTGCATGAGTCCTATTTTTCAGTTGCACATATGTGTGCTCCTACTGTTGCAGTTACTATTATTCAATTATAAGAAAATTAAGATAGTTTGGTTAGTGGATCACTGATAACCTAACCTTAATGGCTCATTTAACAGTCCTCACTAGAGGCTTTTGACATTTCATGAAAGTGTTTTAAATTAGAAAATTAGCTTTGGGGATAAAATTATACAATATGTCACTTTGTCAGTATAAAGAATTTCTGATGTGATAGTTTCTATTAAAGAAAAGAGCTGTTGAATGAATAACATATTAATTAGGTATGTAAAAATAATATTTAGTGTAAGAATTCACAAGTTAATTCAGTTCTAACAAATGCATTCAACTGATATCATTTACTAAGGACAGAGGTTAAATATATATAAGCCTGTCCAAAGTATCTGATAACAGAAATGGCAAAGGTACGTTAATCCTTCCTAATTCTTAAAGGCTTATATTCATTCAATAGTCTATTTTTTGAGGGGTGGGTTACAACTGTTTTCCATGAATGCTAGATGCCCTAAGGGGGGAAAAACACTAAAAGACACAGATACGCTTCATACGTTCTTAGGAAAATCCTTTTTGTTTCATGATTACTCCGTTTGAGAACATTCATTAAATCTGCCTTCCAAGGTGATATAATTAAATTCTAGAATTAAATATCTGAAAATTAATCCTTCCAGAACTTAAGTGACATGCATTTATCTTGAAAGCAATTATTTTTGTTCTTCAATGAATAAAATCTTCTCAGCAAAGTAGGGAAAACTTTCCTAATGAAATGCCATATTTGGTGAGGAATCTCTCAGGTAAGTTGCCAGTGGAAATGAACCACTTCTGCTACTATACAAAAAATATGATATTTCCTATGCTATAGAAAATATTTGTGTAACAAACTGGAGGGTAAAGTTGGGCTATTGAACCTATAAATGAAGAAGAAATATTCTTCTTCCTTCATGGAGATATAAAGAAATGAAATAACCATAGACTTTGATTTTTATACAAAAATATCTATTGCAGGTTTAATTACAATAGGAAAAACTTGGAACAGACAAAATGTTCACCATTCAAACAATGATGACATAAATTACATTATATCCACACCTTGGAATAATATGATGCCATTAATGATATCTCAATAAATACATCATGAAAGAAAATTTTCAGTAGAAAAAAACTACTTGTAATTCTTTATTTCTTCACTATATTTTATATTTTCCAAATTTTAAACAATTTAAACTTTCTAAAATTTTAACAAATTTTCTGATCCTCGAAAGAATCAAAGATAATTTTCAATGGAAGAAATCGCATATACAGGAGTCCATTGGGTATAACTGGTTTTCTTCATAAGGCAAAGTTCTTGAAATGTCATAAAACACTCCTAGCATAAATCCAATGTAAGACAGAGGACAAACTGCTGAGGTATAGGCTGGCCAGGGCATGGTAGGCACTTGATAAACACTTTAATGTTAATTATGGGTCTGATTTGATGCTTGTTTTCTCTCAGGTTTCTACCGTATTTTCAAACCCTATTAGCCTGGCAGTATTCAAATCACAATTAAAAACGCATAGCTAAATATGTCTACTAAAGTCATCTATAAAATCCAATTCAACAAATTTATATTAAGCACCTCTGACACAAGTGTTTTCAGTTCACATTACCAACCAACAATACATCATGGATTAATGGAAGCTCAGAGTTTTTAAGTACCTTGCCCGAGATCATACTGTTAGAAAAGCAAAGCGATGAATCAAATCGGGATCTTAAAGTTCCAAATCCAAGACTTTCTTCCAGTACTCAGCAGAAGTGCTTCTCCTCACCTTCTCTCTCTTCCTCCCTTTTGCTTCTCCATTCTTCAAATTTTGCCTCATCCCCAAAGCCCTTCTTGGCTGCCTCCAGTCTACAATAATTCCCCTCTGAATACACGTTGAGTCTCCTCAAGTTAATTATGGGTGTGAAGCTCTTGTCTCCCTCCAAGGGTCCATACCCTCTCCTGCTTCCTCTCTCCCTCTTCCCTCTGCACCCTTTCCTCACAGAGCTGGCAGTGGAGTGAAAAGAGTCCACACAGGCTTAGGAAGGCAAGAATGTGTACGGCAGAGCCTGCCAAAGGTAGGAAGCTCGTGTTGCAAGGGGCATGGAAAGGATGAGAACAAACTTGGACAGTTTACCAAACACAGACAGCGATCTTTAGGGCAGGATGTGACCAGAGAGTGAGAAATTAGCCCTCAAGAGAAGAATATAGGTATATAATAAAAATAACATACATTTAGTTTTCAGTATGTTCAGACATTTGTTCAGGGTTTTACATGCATTATTTCTTTCAGTCTTGACATCAGCCCATTTTACAGTTGAGAGAACTAAGTCTTTGAGGGGTAAACAAAACTTGCTGAAAGACACAGCTAATAAGTGCTACAGCCATATTGAGACTCAAGTTTATGTGTTCTCTTAAGTGCCTGAAGGCCTATGTATCTTACTGCAGAGATTACTGATTGAAAAATAATCACTTGCTGTGTATGGTCAGAGGTACTTTTATTAATACCTCCAGGAGCTTGTCAAATGTAGCCTCATATGCACTCAAATCCATACGCCCTGTTCTGAAGCTTAAGAAAGGGAAAAAGACAATTCTCTTACCAGGTCATTGGTTAAGGGGAGAGCTAAAATGTAATGTCCTTGAGCACTGTCACAGTGGGACAAATGTTCACAAACAGAGGCTACCTGCTGTTCCTCCCTCCTGGGATATGATGCTAGTAATGATATTTGTGAGAACAGTATTTCATTTTCCCTTTAGATGTACTTGGTATTTTTTTATTGAGAATCACAAGGGTCGGATGCCAAGACTCCAACTATGGCAAACGCAGCCCTCTCTGCTCATCTAGATGGAGTGGGGAAGCTTTTGCCACTTGCCCCGTGGGCCAGGGCTGTTAGACAGCTGAACTGGGCCAAGGGGTGTGCATCTGGTGGCAGCTACTCAGGACGGCTCTCTCTGTGTTTAATATTGGTTGCACTCCTTCCTGGAGAGAAGAATGAGGTGGGCATGTACAAAATAAAGGTGCAGAAGAGCATGACACCCCCGGAACATTGTAACTACCTCAGGGATCTAGGCATGGATGACATCTCACAAAGACTTTGGAGGGGATCTGGACTCCAGTCAAACATTTAAAGCAGCTTCTGATCATGCTTTATTTTGAAAACAGATTCAACTAGGATGGAAATACTCACATGTAAGCCAAAGGGTGTCTGAGGGAGCAAATGCTCCAAATGTTGTCTCTGGCAGAGGTCTTCAAAGAACCAAGAAAAGCCTGGGGCTCATTTAAAGTGTTAGATGATTTACAATTAGTTAGCATGATCAAGAAGAGTGTTTATTTCATTTCTATCAAGCTTTACCATGTGATAAAGCAGGCTTGACACAGAACATGAGGTTATGGCTCCAAATAGGAGAACATGGGCCAGGGCTGGAACCCTCCCCAGCTTTGGGGAGGACTATTATTGAAAGGATGTTGCAGAGTCTGGCTGAGTCCTGGAGATGCCACCAGGCTGGAGTTTTCCAAACTGTGTTCTACAAAGCGGTGTCCACATAAGATCCTTAGGCTCAAATAAGTGTCCTATGGCCATATAAATTTAAAAAACACTATATACACTGTAACTCTGCTGCTGCTTAGAGATTCCCAATGCATGTTAGAAGTATATTGAGCACTGTAAACACTTTATAATTTAAAAAGCTGCTTAATTTTGCCCTAATTCATGATTTATCATTTGACTATGGGCCCCCCTCTTCATGTATTGCTATTACTATTAATAGTAGTAGTAATAAAAATGAGTAGCAGCAGCTGAGCATGTACACTATGTGCAACATTGTTCAGGAGTGAATACAGGTCCTAACTCAATCCTCATGTCAGCCTAAAACACAGTAGGCAGTGCTACTATCACCATTTTACAGATGAGGAGACTGAGGCATAGAGTCACTTATCCAAGATCACATAACAAGTAAGTGGCAGAGCCCAGCTTAAAATCCAGGCGGTCCTCCACCCCTGCCGGGTCACTACACCACTAGGCCAGAGATGCTCAGCCAGGGGGTGACAAATGAGACACAGGTCAGCTGTGACATACTGATGGTTGTAAAATGTATGAGGTGACAAAAATTTAAAGCCATTTTTGCAACTATTCCAAAATGTGAATAGTTGAAATGCTGTTTGATCACTATTTGTATGTACCTTTCTGACTTTGGAAATTATCACTTCAGCAGATGAAGACTTTGTGAGAATAAAACATAGCACCTTCCTGTTAAATAACCACAACTGGTTGGTGATTTATTTATCAAAAATAAAGCTCTTCTGTTTGCTAGTGTATGCAAATTACTCCCTGCTCTGTCTCTTTAATGTTGAGTTTTCATGATTTCTCAACTAAATCCAGAAGTTGTCTACGATTGCTGCTGTTATTTATTATTGTTCTTATGAAATATTGATATTTAAAAGATAATTGATGTTAATATTCTAGATTAAAACTTCTGGATTTATTTATATTTTATTAGCTTCTGATGTTTAAAATTAGCCAAAATCTGTTTGAGGGATTTCATAATAATTATTGTTTGTTTCTGCAAATTTTTATATCTGATAAAAATAATTGAACTTAATTTGTTTAAATTGATTTATTACTGTAGCTCTTTAAAATTTAAAATCACATTTTATGAAGTTTTAAAATTTTTAAATGAAAATTAATATTAATATTCCAATAACCAGAAAATCAATTTACTAAAGTTGTAAAGATCATCATTTCTGTTAAGAACTTTACACTAAAAACAGATTTAATTTTTACTTGACATTTATTTTCCCACAATTGTAATGCTTTTGATTAAAGCTGAAGTCATCCACAGAAGAAGCTGCTATGATAAGGCAACAAGAGGTTTCCCTCACATGTCTATTTGTGTGTCCTGAAACTTTCTTCTTCAAATTTTATGACTTATTTGCATAGAAAGTTATCAAACAAATTGTCTCAAATTGCACCAGTACCCAGTCAAAAGACATCTACTCACCACTGAAAAATATTTGCACTTTAAATGTGTGTGCAAGGGCAAAATATGAAACAAAGCTTTTCTGTAGGATTTTTTACAACAATATTAGCTAGAGTTTAAGAAACTAATTGTAAGAGCACATCATGACCACTAGATTCAAAGTACTTTTCAATTTTGGTTTCAAAAATTGACTTCTCACATTTTTGAGCATTGGAATGAACATAAATTGCAAGAACATAAATTATGCAAAATGTAAATTGCAACATGTAAAATTATATTGATATTTAATGTCAAATTTTATGGATTTAGAACAACTCAACTTTTTAAGAGGGAGGTTGAAATGGTTCATTAGTGATATTTAACCAGCATTTTATTTGAATCTCAAAAGAAAATCATTAACATTAGTAGAACAATATCTGACTGTACTTGAAGAAAAGCATCATTATTTTTAAAAACTTGTATAAAAAGTTGATAAGAAATCCATATGCATACATTATCATAAATATCTTCAACAGTGTAGTTTCATGTGAAAGAAAAGAACAAATCAGAGTCATTAGATTTGGAGAACTACAAGTCCTTTGATATACAATTTATAGAAACTAAATTCTGGTTGCTAGTGGGAAAAGAGTTTTATTTAAATGGAGAAAAAAGTAACATATACACTCCTTATATCTAATGCCATCTACTTGAGATGATAAAGAATTAGAAGAAATCATCATTAAATTGTCTTATTCAAAAATTACTTTTGGCTATTTCAAGCCTAAATACCTGTTATAAAACATCATATTCATGGAATGAAGCTTATTAAAAATATTTTTAAATTTGTATTTGAATATTTTATGCAAATTCAATAGGTAATATATTACCTAGAACTTTGTATTATTTTCTTGCAATTTGAAAAAAAGAAAATGTAATATTTTTTCAATAAGCCTCATAAAGACAATAAGAAAAAAATTGGAATGCAGTATACAATGCTATGCTCTATCAACATCACACACAAACAAAGAGATGTACCTTTGGAAACCTTGGTCTAGTCAATTTGATCTACCCAGGATGGCGGTACTGTGGCCCTGTGTTCCAGAATTCTTTAGAGTAGATAATAATCAATCTATTAATATCAATGTTCTATTCCTTCCATGCCTAACCTCGTGACTGAATGTAGCCCTAATTAATCTTCCAGTCAGTGCAATTTTCTCTCAAATTGTATCAGAGAGTATAAGCAACCTTTTAAACTTGAAGTGCATGTGTGTGGGAGCATCGAATGGAGTAGGAAATGCACCCGAGCCCCAGGCCTTCTTCTGTACAAGGTGGCATTTACTCAAATATTGTCATCTCGGGGATGTTTCCCATCTCTAACCCTCGGGTACACATGCTTTCCTTTGCTGGAATTCGAGGTAATCTTGGGCTAACAGAATCGGCTCATCAGTCAGGCATGTGGGATTTATAGAGCCCAGCTTAGAAATGCATGGCAGGACAACTCAGGGGAATAAGACAAGGGCAAGGAAAAGCATGAGGAAATAGGAAGTTACAGAAGGGAAGAGGGAAGAGAGGAGCCCAGACGTTCCAGGAAAGATATAACAATGTAACAACAACCTGTTAAGTCCACATTATGGGAGGCCATTGTTTTCAACTGAGCTACTTTGCAATACGCTCCAACAGACCAGACCAAACCGAAATGGAGTCACTCATGCTAAATGCCACATAATCAAACTGAAACTTAAAAAAGTAGATAGGTCCCCAAAGCAAATACATTCCATTCTACCTGAGTCAGCATAATAAGAAAGACGCCCTCCCCCCACCCCCCCACCCTGCTTTAACCCTTAAGAAGCAATAACCTGAAGTAACCCGGTGTTAACCAACCAGCTTTTTCCCATTGTTGTTCCTGCCTTACAAAGCCCACTGCTCTGTCATTGCCCAGCAGAGCTCTCATTCTATTCTGTAGAATGGAGGCTGCCCTGATTCATGAATCATGAATGCAAGGCAATTTGATCTATAACTAAATGTTTTGTAACTTTTTCCTTTGACGACCTCAACAGTGCAAGTGCTTTAGGATTTGAGGTGTAATTCCAATTAGACGTCGTGGTCAGATTGTGTCTCTCAATAACATCAAAGGCCATTCAAATTTATCAACCTACTCTACGGAGCTTTGTCTGGCTAATACCACCTTATTTCTCTATTTTCTCTTTTCAGTTTGTGCTGTTAAAACAATGGGGCTTATTTTGATTTGTTTTGTTTAACCTTTAAAACTCTTCAAATAAAATAAAACAGAAAAATCACATACTATTCTATATTGAAGCAAGGAAGTAGCTCCACAAAACTCCTATACTGAAGGCATTTGAATTTTTAACTATCTTGCTTTGTGGTCTTTATTTAATATTATGTTATGTATTCATTCAAGTCTTCTCTGTATGTCAATGCTTTTCAAACTCTAATCAGTATTATATGAATTGCCTGGAGATATTGTTACATACAGATTCCCATTGAAGAGTTATGGAGTGGGAGCAGAGAGGCTGTATTTCTAGTAAGCTGCTAGATGATGCCACTGCTGCTAGACCTTGGCCCACACATTGGGTAGCTAGGTACTGTGTTACTAGCTATAGGCTAAACCATTTGACAGATAAAAGAAAGTACATGTTTTTACTATTAAAACTATTAAAGAACTCAAAAATAATCAAAAGGAACTGATTAATGAGCTATAAGGCTTAGTACCTAATTGACTCCTCCACTGAGAACTCAGTAATGTCAGCAAAGTCCTCAAGCTTTCTAAACCTCAGTTTCCCCTAATGTTCAGATTCTTTTGACTCCATGATTCTAAAAGCAATGTTCTCTAAATCTAATTGCAAGTCTAGAATAAGTTGAGAGATCTCAAGAGAGTCAGAATAGTAGAAGACATTGCAAGTAAGATGCAGGCCAGGAACTGGGGTTGGATAGTAGGCAGGCTCACAGCCTCTGCCTGGCAATGTCGGAGCCTGTAGACTCCAAAGTTGGAGTCACTTGCTCAAGTATTGCAAAGCTTTGACCCTGAGTGATATTTGCTCGGTTAAAAGGAGTGAAAAAGTATGCCCGGTCTGGCAGTGACACAAAGGACTCAGACCTAAAAGTCTACAGGGCCTAGGAAGCCAATGTAAGTGAGTGAAGTTGTCCCCAGACCAACTTATGGAGAATGTGACAAAATGAAGGTGCTACTGCTCAGCTCCAGTTCTGCAATATAGAAACACAGGCATATGGATTGCACAAAAGCAGATATTCAGGTTTTTCAGCAGAAGTAAAAATCTGGATTTTTTAAAAAATGTAAATCTTATTTAAAATATAATGTGTGCTGGGTAGCAAAGCCTGGATGAGGCCTTCTGATCTGTAAGCCCTGGAAGAAGGATTGTGTTTCATAGACAGCCATGATAACATCTAATGAAATCCAAGCACCTCCAAGTATGAGTATATCTTTTTTATGACCAAAAAGAAACTGCATAGCAGGCTGCAATAATCTTAGTGAAGACTTCCTCTTCTTCTTTTTTTTGAAAGTTCTTTCTTGCTATACAGTCCTTGCAGTTAATCATAGGTTACAAGCTCTTCAAGTGTAGACTGTTCTATCAGGGATGGCCTGTTGTCCAAAAAACACCTTGGGGCTTCCTGTGGTCACTGGTTAGCATCTTGTTCTCTTAGGTTTAAAAAAAAAAAAAGAGTACAATTATTTTGTTATTCCTGAAGGCTTCATAATACTTGTTTTAAAGTGGAAGCTGAATGCTGGGGTCACTGAATGCTTTCGAAGTGTCTACATGGTAGAGGAAGAAAACCTAGTTGAATAGATGTGCACTGTGGTGTCTTCTTTTTCACAGAAACAAACTCATCTCTATCTTATCTTCTACTCCCTCAGCAAATTTAGTATTCTAAAGAACATGGAGGGAAAAAACAAGTAAATCAATACTGGTTCCATCAAAAGGTCTCACTATCTTCTAGTTAAAGATTGTGGGGCTTGGACTGGCTCTGGTGACAACAAAACATTCAACCAGTTCTATTAAAATGTCACTTAGATCACTTATCCAACTCTTGGGTCATGTTTACTAAACAGCTATTTGAAAAAATGAGGGGAAAACAACTAGCCTAATAGTTGTTTAATTGACCCGTAAGCACAATAATTTGTTTCATTAACTTGTTTTCACTTGCTAAGTTGTCAGACTAAATGGAAAGAATCAATCTTTTGTGGCTACAGATGTACAGATATTATGTGTTTGTTTTTTTTTTTTTTTTTTTGCTTAGCCAAAGAGTGAAACTGGTGACTGAAGTTATTGTGGATCTAGGTTACTAAACAGGAGGGTTTTTTTTTTAAGACTTCAAATCAAAGTCAACAAGATACTTATCAGTAATCATAAAGTATAAAATGTGCATTGGCCAATAAGCAATCTCTGACAACATGAAGCTGAAGAGTCGATTTGAAATCTTCAACAAGGAAAGAAATAGCTATAAACAAGGCTCCTCCACAAAAGAAATTTTGACTAATATCACCTTAGGCTGTTTTGTGCTCCTTTCTTGGCATACTTATATCTCAGTTCGCCTCTGTTTAAATATGATTACAGATGCAAATGGCCCTAGCCAAGATCTGCTGATCCTTAGTCATGTAAAGTAATAAATGATTGTTGGTTTAAGCCACCAAGTTTTGAGGTGGTTATGTAGCAATAGATAACAGATACATTTGGTTTTCACAATTTGCAGTTCTCCATAAGATGGAATTCACAGGGCTTATAACTCATAACAATTTATCTTTATTATATTTTTATAAATAGATAACAATAGATTCAATCAAATCCATATAATGAAAGGCCTATTTTTTGAGTTCAGTAGCTTTTATCACCACATTCACCTTCTCTGTCCCCCACTGCTAAACCCTAGCAAGCACTAATAGGTTCTCCATTTTTAAAATGTCATTTAAAAAAATATTATATTAATGAAATCATATAGTCTGTAGCCTTTTTTCACTCAGTGTAATTGGCTTATTTCATCCATTGTAATTCTCTGGAGACTCATCCAAGTTGCTGCATGTCCGTCTTTTTGTATTGTTGAATAACATTCCATGATATTGTTGTATCATAGTTATTTAACCATAAATAAAACTACTATGGACATACATGCTCAAGTTGTTGTGTGAACGTAAGTGTTTATTTCTCTGGTATAAATGCCAAGGAGGACAATAGCTGGTTATATGGTGGTTGTACCTTTTAACATTTCCATTAGCAATCTACAAACGGTCCAATTTCTCCCCATCCTTGCCAGCACTGGGGGTTGTCTCCATTTCTTAGCCTTTCTGATAGGTGTATCATATTTTATGGTGGTTTTAATTTGCATTTAGCTAATAGCCAATGATGTTGAACATTTTTTTCATTTGTTTGTTTGTCATCTGTATACACTCCTGGGTGAAATACTTCTTCACATTTGCCTGTTTGAATTGGTTTTGTACCTCTGAGGTTTGAGAGTTCTATGTATGCACTAGATACTAGTCTGGTTTTGGACATATAGTTTGCAAATACTTTTTCTAAGTTTTTTTTTTTTAGTTTTGATGAGGTCCAATTTGTCATTTATTTCTTTTATGGATCATGCTTTTGGTGTCAAATCTAATAACTCTTTCCTTCACCCTAAATTCTGAAGATTTTCTGCTGGCTTTTTTTTTCCTAACTGCTTTATAGTTGTAAGTTTTATATTTAGATTCATGATCCATTTTGAATTAATTTTTATAAAAGGTGAGAGGTTTAGGAAAAGGCTCCCTTTTTTTGCCTACAGATGTCCAATTGTTGCAGCACCATTTGTTGAAAATGCTATCTTTCCTACATTGAATTACTTTTGCACATTTGTCAAAAATTGTTTTGGTATATTTGTATGGTTCTGTTTTTATGTTTTCTATTCTGTTTCATTGATGTATGTATCTGTCCCTACACCAATACCACTTTGTCTAGATTTTTGTAGCTATATAGTAAGACTTAAATCAGGTACAGTGATTCCTCACATTTATTCTTCTTTTTCAAGATGTTTTAGCTAGTCAGTGTTTAGGCCTGTCCATGTAAATTTTAGAATAAGTTTGTCTATGTGTAAAAAACATAACAAAACAAAAACTTGGGGAGAAATGACATCTTCACTATTCTTAGTCTTTTAATACATAAATATGAAATATATATTTATTTACATTTTCTTTACTTTCTTTCATCAGCATTTTATAATTTTCAGCATACAGATTCTGCACATGCTTTGTTAAGTGTGCACCTATATATTTCATTTTCTTTGGAGCAATTTTAAACAGTATGGTGTTTTTAATTTTGATTTCCATGTGTTCACAGTTGGTATGTGGAAACTGATTTTTGCATGCTGATCTTGCATCCCATGGTTTTGTTGAACTCATCTATTTGTTCTATAAGTTCTTTTGTAGATCTCTTCAGATTTTCTATGTAAGAAATTATGTCATCTGTAAATAGGGATAATTTTATTTCCTTTTCGATCTGTATGCCCCTTCCTTCCTTCCTCCCTTTCTTCCTTCCTTCTTCCTTCTTTCCTTCTTATATACTTATTTAATTTTGTAAATTTTCATTTGCTTTACAGAAACAGCTAGAACTTCCAATATTGCATTGAATAAAAGTGATGAGACTGGATATTCTTGCCTTGGTATCAATCTTAGGGGGAAAGCATTAAGTCTTTCATCATCAAGGAGATTAGTTGTAGATTTTTTGTAGATGCTCTTTGTCAAGTTGAGGTAATTCTTAACTTGTAGAGAGTGTTTTCCATCAATGAGTGTTAGATTTTGTTAAATTTTTTTTTTCTGGACCAATTGATATGACCCTATAATTCTTCTTCTCTAGCTTATTGAAAAGGTGGATTACAGACCAATATTTAAATGTCGAACCAGATTTTTTTCATGCCTGAAATAAGTCTCACTTGGTTGTGCTGCATAATTATTCTTGTACATTTTTATACAATTTTCTAATATTTTGTTGAGGATTTTTAAGTCTAAATTCATAAGAGATGTAGCTTTTTTTTTTTTTTGGTACTTTGTGTGGTTTTGGTATCAGGGTAATTATAGCCTCATAAAATGAATTGCAGGAATATTTTTAGTTGCCTGAATTTAGGTGCTACTCAATTATCCATCACGAATAGAAAGGATACACAGATACATATATTGTGACATTTCATAAAATGCAATAGTATAGAGCAATGGTAATAAACACACCAGAACTGCACACAAAAATACATATAGATCTCACAAACATTATATTGCAAAGAAGCCAGCCACAAAAGAGTATATTCTGTAGGATTCCATTTATACAAAGAACCAAATAAAAGAAAACTAATCCAAGATGTTAAAAGTCAAGATAGTGGTTATTCTTTTGAGAATTATCCCTGAAATGGGGCATAAAGGATAGTTTTCTAGGGCACTTGCCATGTTCTGTTTATTATCTGGGTAGTGGTTACACAGGTATGGGTATTTTGTACAGCTCTTGGAGTTGTGTACTTAACCTACCTATTTCTGTATGATTGCTATACTTTGATTAAAAAAGAAAAACTATCTACCATCCCATCACCAGCCCCACAGAGGAGTTCCCCACACACACATACACCCTGTTCTTGTTTGAGCTTCTAGGAACAAGCGGCATATGATTCAATGCTCATGTAAATATAAAGACGGGAACTCCATTTTTATAGAATGTTTGACTAGAGAGACATGACTTTTGTTGTTTTTTAGAAAGAGCCACCATCTATTTTTGTTTCCTTTTAGACCTTAGGGTTGAACAACTTCATTGGCATCTAATGTAGAATCCCTGTGAAAAGTCTGAGAGCCCTTCATAAGTCCTGCCGAGATGAAATGGACCAAAAGGTAGTTTTGCCAAATACTTTTCATTCGAAGTACATTTTGTCTTGTCTGCTTTGTACTTGAAGATGGAAATATCACAGAGTATTTTTATAACAATACTCAGCTAATTAGAAATAATTAAGCCTGATAGCATCTGTGATTACAGTAGCCCTTCTTTAGTGTTCTGTACTTAAAATGAACACTAAATGAATAGAGGTCTATTAAATACATATTAGAAAATGAAAGCCACAATTATTAAAGTACATCAAGAACCTGAGAATACCCTGGCTTTAAAACAATAAGCAGGAGTAGTAGATTCTAGTGGCTGGTGGTACTATGGCTTATACCAAAAGAACAAACAATTCACCGAAAACTACTTCCACCCCAAAAATTTAAAGTTCTTAAGCCTTCATATGCTTAGAAAAAAAACCCTGGCCCTTCTAAATGCCCCTGGTGATTAGTGAAACAGTACACAGAAAGAAGCCTGCAAAAAATCTTCACTGAAGACTCTGAAGAACAGGAAAACGTCTTTGAACAAAATCAATTCACTCCAACCACCCTGCATAGTCACTATCAAGTTACCCCCACAAGAAACAGAGTTCCTATTGATCCATCCACCTCTCTCACCCTCACTCTGAGCTTCTCTACTTTGTTATTTTACAATCTTTAGGAGAGAAAAAGTTGTTTAAAGAAAAGTTTCTACATGATACTCTGTATTTTCAGACTGACAATGTATAAAACTATGATTTTGTAAACAGATTAGTTAGAAGTGGTTCTCAAATTTTAGTGTCCATGAGAATCTCTTGCATAGTGTTTAACACCTTAGATCCTCAGATCCCAGCCCCAGAGATTATGACGGGGCCCTGGATTCTGCATTTTTAACAATCATCCCAGGTGATTATGACATACAGACTTGGAGGAGGAAGAGAGAGAGAGAAAGAGAGGCACTGATTAAGAACCAGGCTGAATAGATGGAAATTCCAAGACTGAAGAGCATTTTTGCAAAAAAAAAAAAAAAAAACGAAAAAGAAAAAAAAGAAGTTTGTTAGTTTTGAATACAAATGGCAATAACAACTGTTTATAAATAGAAATTTAAAAAAGAATAAGAAAAAAGTTTTATGGTTACAGCTCCCCTGTTGGATACCTGCACAATGCCTTGTGAGTGCTGGACAAAGCTACTCATCATTGAGAGTGTTTTCCACCAAAGTCAAAGTTGTGTCCCAGAAATAAGTAGAGTACTTACCTTTAGTCTTTCCCTGGGTGGGTGACCTTCCTCCCTTTGCTGCAGGGCACACTCTCACTCAAAGTCAGAGAGCAATATTGATTTTCCCCCTCTGAGGATCAGAAATTTGGAATTTGGGGTACTCCCTTAGGTATTCTTCCTGTGTTGCCTAGAGCCCTTAATTTATTAGGTTCCCTGAGACCCTCTGGTGGGCACACTATCAACAATTTTGTTCCAACACTTCTAGTATCAGGCACTGTTTCTGTAATTATCATTATTATGTATAGGATTGATTTTGCCAGGAACCAGAAGAAAGCCCACTGAGATTGTCCAAGATTTTGTTGACATAATGCGTAAGAAAATTAAACTGTGATTTTATGTTCCTCATTCTTTTTTATTTTGGTTGTTACGCCATTACTATACTATATTAATATGATTATAAACTAGAAGAAGAAACAAAATCACCAATCATTCTCTTAGGCTTTTGTCTAGCCAAATGAATACATATATATGAGTGTGTGTATGTACATTTATGTGCAGGTATATATAATATTTATATGTATCTTTTAATAACTAAACTGCAGTGTTCATATTAATTTGCAAGCTATGTCTTTCACCTGACAATGTATTGTAACATCATTCCATTTCAAAAAAATTCCAGAGCTATCATCAGTTTTAAGATTGTGTTGTTTCTGTTGTATGGGCTTACCACATTTTACCTAAAAAGTTCTCTAAAGTTCAGTATCTAGGATTGTTTATGATGTTTCACCATAAACAATTCCATATCTTTTTACTACATCTTTGATAGCCTGTGATGAACTCAGTTTTACCTATATCTTCATGGGTCAGTTCCATCATTTCTTTAGCTTACCTTCCTAAAAGTACAACTGCTGGCCAAACAAAATGAGCTTCACAAAGTTAAGTCTTCACATTAACACTGCAGGAAAAGCAAGCCACTCCAGCAGAACAGATTTGGCCATGACTGGCCTCAAATAAGTGTCTTAAAGCATGATATGAGCTTAAAAGAATTTCCTAACTAAATGCAGTTTGTCCAAAAGGTAGAATTGTCCTGGTTGCAAGCATGAGAATTTTTTTTCTGGGGAGCCAATATTCTTGATCATTGGAGTTTGATTAGTCATAGAAAAGTAAATACGTAATTATTAATATAATAGCAGTGGCTGCCATATACCTCATAACGCACTTTTTAATTTATTTTAACATTTCCTTATATGACTTCTATGCCTCACTGCCACAGATAAAGGGAAGAAGATTGGGGCTAAGTCTGTCTAGATCTAATACAGAAGACTGTTAGATAAATAAAAAGGCAGAAGGAGAAAAAAAATCAATAAGCTTGGCAGATAGTGGGGCACACACTACCCAAGAATTGGCCCAGATTGCTGTGTGCTGTTCCCAAGATCCGTATCTTCATCTCTCCCAACCTGCACATGCAAAGGGCAGTGCTGAGTCACTCAGTGAGTTGGAATTAACTCCTCCATGATGTGGTTGCTATGGTGATAGGAGGGGATCAGAGAAGGTAGAAGGGTATTAGGAGCATCGTATTATTATGATAAACCTGGACCATAAATGATTTTGCACCAACTTGTTTTCGTGAGCTAGTTTTGGCATTTCTCTTTGCCTCCTTCCACAATGCTAGAACACATCACAAGGCTAATGAAAATGTCTACCAAAAGCTTTTCTGACTACAGGGGTCTCCATCACCACTTAATTTCTTTGCATCTTCTGTTAAGTGACTAGGAGTTGGGGAAGATGATAAAAGTCTGACAACCAATTTGCCATCTCTTCCTGGCTATTACTCTTCTTGGATAAAAATATGAGGACATGTATTGGACTGGGAAGCAGCTTATGTCCAATGTGAGGACAGCACTAGGATGACCCCCCTTTAAATGGCTGTCTGAGAAAGCTCAATGCTGTCAGCCAGATTTACTGCTTGTTACATCCAGAACCTGGTGGTAAGCCAACAGACCCTTGAAGCCCCTCTTACAGCAGCTACTTTAGAAAGCTTGCACTCCTTTCTCTGCCCCACTGAGATATAAAGCATCTACTACCCTCTACTAGAACTATCTCTTCAAGGACCAGAGAACCACCTCTTTGAAATACAACCATTCAAGGAGCGAGCTCTCACCCCCAGTCCCGGTGTGAGGGTAAGGACCTAACTTTGGTGGACACCTTGCTGCAACTTACACCCTGTCATAAAGATAGGAGAAGTTTGTTCCTCGGGACCAGCACTAATTATCAAACCCTGACAGCCTAGTCACGTGGACTCATCCTCCTTCTGCCCTTCAGTGCCTTTCCTCGAGCACACCCCAGCATTTAAACAGCCCCCCGCCTTTCGTTTGCAGAGTTGTTCCACAGAGGTCTCTCCCTCATTATAATAGTTATTACTGAATTAAATCTGGTTTTACTGCCTTTAACGGGTGTCCAGCTTTGTTTCTCCTTGGCAGTACTGATTGTTGATGCTTTGACAAGTTTCAGATCCCACCAAGCCTGATCTATAATACTGAATACTGTTTGTGGTTCTGTCTAACAGGATTTCTGTCCTCCTGATAGTTCTGAATTCCACTCATCACTAGATTCCCTGTGCTTTTCTTACCTGCCTGAACCTCCAGTTTCTCAGCCTTGCTGGCCTTGAAATGTGCCTGCTGAGCTCTGCTCCATCTCTTCTCAAAGGCCTGGCAGTTGATAGGTTTTGCGAAACTGTTTACATCACCAGCAGGAGGCACATAAGACTCTTAAATGGAAAAGAAACTCATCTCTAATTTACAATCCATATCATTTTATTCTTATTCTTTTGGAGGCTCTTTTTGAGTTTTAAAAAACTATTCTTTCACTTATATCCATCCGTATCACATTCACCAACCGCTAAATTTAAAACAATTATACAGCTTATCTCCAAAAAAATACCTTATCTTCCATTTTTTATTTCTATTGGTTTTTAAAAATAAAATAATGGGGAGGTGGTAGGTGTGAAGTGAGGTGGAAACACTAAGGAGATGGGTTGTTTAATTTTGTCACTGGCTCTGCTTGATTCTCTAGGAATCTGTCTTACAGCATGATAATGCTGGAATTCCCTGTGCTGCTAATCCTTTAACACCTTTTAGACTGCTTAAAGGAAGCAAATGGTCTCTCGACTTAGCCAAGAAAATGATCCAAATCTCTCAAATATAAACTACTTTCCATTTTGACTTTCTAGCATTTGCTCACCAACTAGGGTGTAAGGTGGTAACAATAGAATAGTTTTTATTGCCAGCATTATATTTTTATTATTCTTCATTAAATAGTAGTATTGAGGAAGCACTATTTGTCAAGTCTTAATGATGTGTTAGGTACTGAAAAGAACATGTAATTAGGCTGAAATTATAATATGGATTTTAGATGTTGTGAATTAATCCAAAATCTTTCATCTTTCTACCTCTCTCTTAATTCCCTTTATATTTAACTAATTAACAACTATTTGTTAGGAGGCTACTCTATTCCTGCAATACACTAAACAGTAATAAGAGACCCAAACTGTTACACCACTGCTGCAAAACAAGACTCCACCAATGAGGTTCTTACAACGTAGTTGGCGAGATGATACTTGCACGTATAAAGCAATTAGCTAATAGGACAGTATATACTAAGTAAAAGCACTTCTTGTGTTCCACTTGTAGGTGTCTGTAAGATGTTCTAGCTTCTGTCAATGTGGGAGGGAAAAAACAAAAGAACTCATGTTCTTTATTTAAAGGAAACTATTCACCAAATGGACACTAATTCATCAACAAAGAGTCAAGGAGAAGATGAGATTGTAGGTATTATCAGGGTACCCCTTCCTCATCTCCCGTGCCCCAAAGAAATACCTCTGTAGCCATGAAACTTAGAGAAGGATTAGCATTTCTCAGGTCCCAATAGGTTTGTATCAGCATTACATAAAGTGGGAATAGATGAGCTTGTATTTTTAAAATCGTTTTGTTTGCCTGATAAGTCTACATCAGCTATCTACAGTACCTGAGATGTTAGAGAAGAATCAATCAAAGATAGTGCAGGTCAGTGGAGGATTGATGTTATGCTTCAGGCCATTGCTTTTCCCTAGACCTGATCTGCATATACTACCCTTATCTAGGTATACCTAAAATAATACGGGAAATATACACTAACTTCTTCTTAGCAACTTAAACCTCTTTGTAGAAATACAATTCATTACTTTGCAAACCTATATTAATGATCAGTGTAAAATCAGGCAGGATGGGCTCTGAAAGCAATTCTTTAAATTCCAGAAATCCTATCACTTTATCAACCTAGCATTCTTTAGACAAACATAATTGGCTATTGGAATCAAATTATCACTAAGAACAAATTTTTCATATTTCCCGTATATGATGCAATTTCTTTCTATTATTGCTAAAACTCTACTTTTGCCTGTTTGTAATATGCTTTACTTTGTTTATCAAAAAGCAACAATAAATATATATATGCTTTTTTTGAAATTTGGGGGCTCTAATGCATGGCTTTAAAAAGACTATGTGTTCTTTATTTCCAACTTCACCCTAAACATTTTTTAAGTAGTCACTTCACCAGCAGCACACCACTTGCAAATTATTTACATAACTACTGGAAGATTTCCATAAGCTAAAAGTTGACTTGAAACTGAAGCTTTAAATGAGAAAGTAATAAAATTAAAATCTATCTCATTTTAATTTTATTTGCCAAAAAGAACACAATTCTTCAGAGACAAGAAACTCTAGATTCTTGTTATCATCACTGAAAATTGCAATATTGAATCCTACTGGGAACCAGAATCTCGAACACAAGTGATTAAAAAAAAATTAAAAACCAGGTGAGTTAAACACTCCCTCTAACAGACATGCAATAAAAACATTCTTTGGGCACAGTGACAGCACAGCAATACTTTTGATGTTTCTGGGCTGCTGTTAGTTCAGACTAGGTGAGGATCAATTCAGCTTCACTGGTCAAATAGAGCAGCCAAGACTTATTGACAGAGAGGGCCACTGATGGAAGCCCGTCTTACTCTTGAAAGAACAACAAAGGGAAACGTGGTGTGTCTGCCCACATCACTGCATGGTGTCCATTTGTTTGATCTCGTTGGTTTTCGATTTCTTCACCCTGGTTTGTTTTTCCTCTACGGCCATGACAAGCCCCCTCTCCCAGCTGTCTTTCTCTTCTCTATTTCTAGGTAAAGCTGCGTTTGACAGGAAGATGCCTGTGCTCTGTCCATCTATTAATATCTTTTATGTTGTTTCCAAACACACTGTGGAAGTATCTGGAGATTGCTGTGACATTCTCGACTTCTTGTTCAATCACTTGGTCATCCAAAATATATAAAAAACATCTGCCTTTCATCCTCCTGGCTGAAAGTTAGACAAGATGAATGATAAACACCTAGACACTAAAATACAGTATTTATTTTTATTTATAGGTGAAGCCACTGTTACTTGATAAATACTCATAATTCTAAACATTTAGTACATTTGAACAGTGTTTTGCACTCTTGATCTCAACCCTGTACTCATCCTACATTTGCCATGGAGTGTGATCCAGATGTTTTGAGATGATGGAATAAAACAGTAACACTCTGGGATTTCTCAGAGAAAAGACCCCTGCCACTAGCATTGTTTTGCCTCTCTCAGGAGGAATTGAGAATTATGCTTCTCTCCGCCCATGACTCATAGTTCATGGCTACTTTTACTTCTTGCATGGTTAGGGAAACGCAGCCCTGATCTTTAATTTTCTTGCACTTGCTATCTTTCTCAACTCCTGCATCATTAGGAAATCCATCTCCATCTATCTTCTCTGTCCCACCCTTCCATGTCTTTCCTTTTCATCTAAAGTGGACACCAAAAACAGCATTAGGTTTAAAAATCTAGAAGTCATGAGAAGAAATCACACATTTCAAGGACATGATTATATTAATTTCTCAAGTGATTTGAAAGTGTCCAGAAGCCCCCTTCAAAATCTCCATGAAATTATTTCCAAAATTCTGCGTCCTTTTCTGAGTAAATCTGCCTTTCCTTCAAATCAGCATTCAAGTTGCATTTTAAAGTTCTCATTCAATTTTACTTTTTTTTCCTTTTATTTAATTACTAGAATTACAAGAGTTCTATTTTCAACACATTTTCACAGCAAATGTACACTATTTCAGATACATTAAGGCTAAATAGTCTTTTGTGGATAAGCCTCAGGGGAAACATAACCACCATTTGTAACTGTTTCTGCAGGAAAATGAATTCTGAGTTTGAAACAACTGATTTACAAATGAACATTCAAATAGTTATCCATTTGTAAGTGGGAGACATCTTTTATCCTGTAGTTTCTGCAATGTAAGCTGTAAGCCTGACAAGGTCATCCAATGGAACGGCCCTAGAAAAAGTTTTCCAGGACAAGGCATGATCAGCAGGCTCAGTTAGCTGGCGCCAGGAGAATGTACACCCTGGAGAGATCCGGACCTCTGGTTACTTCTTTTGATCTCTCACTCCCTTGAAAAGGCAGACCTAGACAATGTGGTATCAGGTTCACTCTGACAATAGCCTTGCACCTTAGAAAAGTAACTTAATCTCTTAATTTTCTTGTCTATAAAATGAGAAAAACAACTTGATGGAATATTATAACAATAAGAGGGATATATGCAGAGTCTCTAACAGCATCCTATATTTAAAATAAATGGCTAACAAGTGGAGCTATTATTATTAACTCAAAGCATTGATTAGAATCAGAAAGACTTATGCTTAAAATCAAATTGATTCAACAAAAAACAAGCATTGAGTCCTTATGATCTAGGCCGCACTGTGCAAGGTACAATGGGGACATACAAGTTGGCAGGAAGACAAGGTAGTGTAGCATAGACATAACTAAAAGCCTCAGATGACAAACAAACAATATAAACCAACTCTGTTCTGCAGACATCTTTTTTATTTGACCTTTACAATGTTTAAAATTTTGAACGAGTTGTCAACATTTAGAAGCCCGAAAATCTCATATGAGAACCAAAATATTCGGATTCTCTTAAAAAATGTGTGATCATGTTTCTGCATGGCAATAATCGGGTGATGTTGAGCAACGGCTGTCTTGTTCAATGTCTGTGAGGCCTCCCTCTCTCTGCAGGCTCCACCTAGTCTATGTTGTTCATTTACCTGCTCACCCCTCTAAGCAACTGAGTTTGTAATTCTCATTTTGGATAATATGTTAAAAGGATATCCCTTAAAGAATCCTTTACCACTTACTATTTGCATAACAAAGATTACAATGGTCTATTTATTTTAGAAAGTCAAAATGAATCCACATCACAAGAAACCGGCAATCAACAACTGGATGGCACGTGTCATTATAAGGCTCTAAAACAGGCACTAAAAGGTTGTTTTTCGAAATGGATAGACAATTGCTTAAGGTCTATATTAAGAATAATAATAATAATGCTTCACATTTACTGGTGCTTAGTGACAGGGCCTAGTCTAAGCTTCTTGTCAATATTAATTCATTTAATTTTAACCCTCACAAGTACCCTTTGAGGTAGATATTGGTTTTTTCTCATTTAGCATAAAAGAAAACTGAGAAATTATATAACCTGCTTAAGATCATAGAGTTGGGACATATCAGAGCCAGGACTGAAACCAGACAGTCTGATGCCAGGGCCTGTGCTCGTGGCTTCTGTGCAATACAGACCCTTCAGTATGGTCTATCCTTTCCTCAATAATGTGAAATACTATCATTATGTTGTGCTTAAATATATGCATACATATATGCATGTATATGCATATAAATACATATATACCTATAAATATTTATGTAGACAAAATACATATATATGAATAAACACATATATGTGTATATATGCATGACTTGCTCTCTGTATTTTTTACTGATAAAATACATATTGTCAATAGCAGATTGCTTTAATTATTGTAACTTGATCAAATGTTCTGATACATTTCTTGACTATTCTTAAACATGTTCTCTTCCAAACAGGTTTTAGAATAAGTTTGTCAGGTTTGTAAAAAAATTCACAGTGGGATTTTAATTGGGATTGCATTAAATTTGGGGGAAATTATCATCTTAATAAAATTGAGTCTTTTTGAGTTGATCTCATAGAAGAAAGAGTGAAATAGTGGTTACTAGAGATGGGGAAGGGTGGAGGAGGAATAACCAGAGGTTCCTTAAGAGACACAAAAGTACAGCTAGACAGGAGGAATAAGTGTTAATGTTCTATAGCACTGTAAGTTGATTATAATTAACTACTATTCATTGTATATTTTCAAATAATTAGAAGAACAGATTTGAATGTTCCCAACACAAAGAAATGATAAGGGATCGAGGTGTTGGATATGGTAATCATCCTGATTTGATCATTATACATTGTGTACATGTATCAGAATATCACACTGTACCCCATAAATATGTACAATTATTATTCTTAATTATGAATTATAATAAAAGCAAAAATAAAACCTTTCTATTATTTTAGATTTAATCCTAAAAAATTAAGTCTTTCTATCCAATCACAGAGTAAGCCCCTTACAAAGATCTTACAGGGTAAAATTGTCAGGGCTTGGTGATGGGTTGGGAATGAGAGGTAAGAAAAGGTCAAGCTTGCAGGTGTGTTGTTTTTTAACAATGCTTCCCTGACCTGCTCAAAAACGTTGTGATCTAGATATTAGGAAGTGCTAGAGCAGCTCCTTGCTGAGTGCAGGGAAATCATCTTAATAGGATGAGCCACTGGCAGTGTAGAAAGGAATAGAAAAGCTCCTCAGAGTGGCATATCCTCAGCTGTAACAGAAATGGTGGATGAAAACTAGCAGCAGAGTAAGGAGTTCCACCAGCAAAAATCAAGAGACACTGAGAGAAAGTGTGGGACACAAGAGAGGAAAACGAGTGTGCAGTAACAGTTACTAAACGCTTACACTATCTCATGCCCTCTGCTAAGCACTTTGTATGTGTCCTTGTAATAGCACCTTAAGACAGGTGGGTGATACTGTCTTCATTTTACAAATGAGGAAGTCAAACTTCAGCAAAGTAAGTACTTTTCCCATAGTCACAAAACCAGGAAACAGTAAGAGCAGAATTTGAAACAAGGTCTCTGAGTCCAATGCCCATGACTGTTGTGCCCTATATAGAATGCAGTAGGTTCCTTCCAGTCCTGGGCACCCTCTCCTGGTTTTTAGATAAGTAGAGATTCTCTCTATGGCAGCTCTGACAGACACAGATGTCATATTATACAGAATGGAAAAAACTAAGTTAATGAGCAGTAGCACTCCACATATAGCAGTTCCCCTAAATAGACAATTATTTAGAGCAACAGAAGTTAATACAATTTACTCTAAAAATAGGTGGAGCAGTTCTGTATAGTAAGTAATATAGTCATAGATAAAAGTAGGATATAAATAAAATAAAAAATTATACACACTTTTGCTTTGTGAAGGACACTGTTAAGAGAATAAAGAGACAAGTCGCAGACTAGGAGAAAATATGTACAAATCACATACCTAATAAAGGATTTGTATCTTATATATTTTAAATTCAATAATAAGAAAATATACAATGCAGTTAAAATGGGAAAAAGAACTGAACAGACTCCTCACCAAAGAAGATATACAAATAGTAAATGAGTATATAAAAAGATAATCAACATCATTTGTCATTAGGTAACTGCAAATTAATCATCAAGATACATTACATGTCTACAATAATGGCTGAAATCTAAAAACAAATGAACAAAACAAAACAAAAACAAAACAAGATTGACAATATCAATCCTGCTGGTGAAGCATTCTCATTCATTGCTAGTTAGAATGCAAAATAGTATAGCCACTTTGAAAGGCAGTTCTTCAGTTTCTTATAAAGCTAAATAAAGACTTACCATATTCCCCACTAGTTATACTTTTAGATATTTATCCAACTGATTTGAATTTATGTCCACACAAAAACCTGCATGTGAATGCTTCTAGCAGTTTTATTCATAATTGCCAAAAACTGGAAGCAATAAAGAAATTTTCCAAAAGGTGGATGTATAGACAAAATGGCACATCCCCACAGAGACTGTTATTTAGCAATAAAGTGGAGTGAGCTATTAATCCATGCTACAATGTGGTTGGATCTTAAATGCATATCAATAAGTGAAAGGTGTCTATCTAAAAAGGCTACATACTCCATGGTTCCATTCATAAGACATTTTGAAAAAGGCAGAAATATAGAGACAGAAAACCAATCAGAGATTTGAAGGGGTTTGAGGAGGGGGATGGTTGACTAGGTGAAGCATAGGAGATTATTTTAGGGTTGTGAAAGTATTCTGTATGGTACTGTAGTAGTGGATACATGGAACTTTACAGAACAAAGAGTAAATCTTAATGTTTAAAATTAAAAAAAAATAACTAGTAGATTGGGAGATCCCAGGAGAGGATGTACATTTTGACAAAGGAGTCTAATTGTATAATGAATGTATAAGACAACCTCACTGAAAAGGGTAGGTTAAAGAACTGTTGACCTAAGTAACTTTGGAAATAACTGGAAAGTAAAAGACTAAAGACAAAAGGAGCTGTAGATAACCACTGTACTCTAGTTGATAAAGCTATTTCTCAAACAGATAGAAGTTAACAATTCTGAAACCACTCTGCATATATGTATACCTGAATGAAACAAGGAAGTAAATGGATGAACAATTGTTGGAGCCAGGTTTGTCACTGTTGGATTGAGACTATAGACAAGCAAAGGGAGAAGGCTAGAATGATCCGTGTGGTACAATATTAGAGTTGAAAACATCAGTATTAACTCATGTTTAAACATATAGATACAGACGGACAGATACAGAACTAGTTGTAGACATGTGCATATTCATGGATTGGTATGCACACATGTATTTCCTAGCTAGATCTGCAGAAAGGGCCTAGAAACAACAACATCCTTGTAGTAACCAGCACACCCACCTCCCAGAGCTTAGTTTCGAAAACCATTGTCCAATAAAAGGAACCAGTGTCCTTGGGAAAATGATTGATTCCAGAGCTAAGGCAGGGAATATACAAGATAATCCTGGAGCATCCATCTTACAGTGTCAGAAAGTAAGGAATTACTGAAAGAGCAAAAATGATAGGGTATGCCAGAGAGACACAGAAGCTAACCTGAAAGAGCTCCCAATGGCCAACACTAGAACAATTTGCACAACAAAATAAATACAGTAGTACTGGATTATGATCCAAGGTATAAACTAAATAGTCATGAATTTGTAGTGATAAAAATAAATGATTGAATAGATAAGTAAACAGAGGGAAGTGAGAGAGGAGGAGACAAATCTCTGAACAGGAGAATTTAAAATAATTTATGTGGATACCTTTCCCCCTCAAGGAGATGGAGAATAACTCCCCACCATGTAAGTATAAGCTGTGACTAGTAATTTGCCACCAAGGAGTATGCTGTGTGAAGTCAGGGGAAAAGAGCATTTTATATTGGAGAAACCCAAAACACTATCTTAGCCAGGTGATCAAGGTTAACATCATCAGCAATAAGTCGTGTTGATAACATGTGCCCTGTTATAATATGAATTGGATAGCATATCACTTCCGAGGTATTCCTCCCCAAAACCCATAACCTCAGTCTAACTATAAAAAAAAATCAGAAACCCCAATTTAAGGAACATTCTACAAAATAACTGGGCAGTAGTCCTCAAAACTGCCAAGGTCATCAAAAACAAAGTCAAAGAAATTGACACAGTTCAAAGGAAGCTAAAGAGACATCATGACTTAATGTAATGTGGTATCACACAGGGGATCCTGGAACAGAAAAACTAAGTTAAAGAAAAACTAACGGAATCAAACAAAGTATGAAATTCATTTGACAGTGATATACCAGTGTTGGTTTTTCAGTTGTGACAAATGTATTCCAGTAGTATAAAATATTAAAAACAGGGGAAACTATGTTGGGGTGTGTGGGAACTCTGTACAATCTTTGCAACTTGTCTGTAAATATAAAACAATTGTAAACTTTTCAAAAATGTATTTGTAAAAGAGGAAAAATACCTAATAGTGTAGGATAATGTTTTGTTCTAATGAAACTCCGTATCTGTTTGCTTTGGTCAAGCCTAATTTTGACATCAGCACACTCAGTTCCAGTTTGTTCTCAATCATGATGAGTTTGAATGAATACCGTAGTACTTCTTTTCTATTCCACAAGAGGATTTCTGTGTCTTGGTGGAGTCCTCCTGGTTATCTCCTGCTTCCTAACCAGCATACCAGCTCCACACAGCTCTCTCCTCCCATGGGTCTCTTTTCCCCTTCCCACTCTTCTTACAGCTAAACAATGAAGTTATCTTCTACCATAATTCGTATGCACCAGGAAGTTCCATATGTTATTTCTATTCCTCTAATTTACAGATGAGGAAACTGAGACCTGGAGTGTTTAAATAACATGTCCAAGGTTAGGTGACTCTTAAGTATAGATGTCTGATCAAAATGAAAAGCAAGCATTTGTTTCCCATGCACAGGCCCTCAGCAAGTAAGACATCACTGTTTTTCTTAAAGCCTTCTAGTTCCTCTGTCTTCAAGCATGTAATACAACATGATAACGAATTGTACTGCTTCCATTTAAAAGGAACCTGATCATTACTGGGGTTGAGGGAATGCGTGGAAGAGGTGGATTGGTGGAGGGAGGGAAGGTGTCAAATTCTAAGTAAAGGCAACCTTGACAAAAATGCAACCATGATAAACAAAATTGTTCTCCCCTAGTGAACCAATGTGACCAGGAAAGAATTTGTAGGTTTGGCATCTTTCTTTATTTTTTTCTCCCTCCCACAAAGATGGCTCAAAAGCAACATTGCTAAATGTGTTCTGCTCACTCAGCAACGAGGCAGGCTCTGTGGGGAACTTGCGGCCTCAAGGCTACGTGTGGCCCTCCAGATCCCCAAGTACAGCCCCTTGACTGAGTACAAACTTCACAGAACCAATTAAAGGATTTGTTCTGTAAAATTTGGATTCAGTCAAAAGGCTGCACTCAAGGATCCAGAAGGCCACATCTGGCCCCAAAACTGCAGATTCCCCACCCCTGGTTGGGGGCTGTGCCAACTCGGTATTAGGGTGGGGGCGTGACTCCTAACTTCTCAGAGCTCACCTGCTGAAAATCATAAGAAACCCAAATGCTAACTCATTCAAATGAAGCTTTAACCTGATGACTTTAAAGAGATTGAATAAACTCTTTATGTTACAATCTGGCATGAGCTTTTAATATTAACTATGACATATTTTATAGACTGTATTTGTTGCCAAGCACTAAAGCAAACATTAAGATGTTTTTACCTCAACTGGTACTATGAATGCTTCCAAAACAGTGGTATAAAAAGCAGCATAAAACACATCATAATCATGGAAATCATCTGCATTAAACTCACATTTGCCATGAATGTGGCAGTTATTTTTCATCTACAAACAATTATATCTCAATTACTTACTCTCTGTTAGGAGACATTTCATCAAAAACTCTCATTTAATTCATATAAGAAAGCATTTGGTTCAGAGAGAAATATAATCTCTAATTTTGACTAATTAAAGGAATAAGCATTCTGAATTAGTGAAAGGCTGATGTTTATTGAAAAATATGCATCTTTATTAGTTTCATATCCAGAAAGTTACATAAACTAAGCTATAAAGTTTATAGTAGCAAAAGAAGGACTTAAAAAGAAAATTGTTCTATAGTGAATAGATGAGTAATGCACAATGTTCTATATTTTCCATAAAATGGAGACTTGAAAAAGTCGTTTCATAGTTTAAATGTACACCTTGTGTTATCCTGTTTAAATTTTGAATTTTCTCAGCAGTTCTTTTCAAGTACATAGTTATAATAGGCACATCTAAATCATATATCCAGAATTATTATAGTTCAGACAAATGAGATTTTTTTCTGTAAGGAGGGAGAGGTTTCAGTTGAACCCTAGATATATCAGCTAATTTTAAATTATATACAAAATGTCTATAGGTTGTAAAAAGGTAGTATTATACCAAAACATACGAAAGGATTGAAGTTTACTAGCATTTAATTTTTTGACTGTAAGTTTCCAAAAAAAATTTTTTTAAGCAGAAATTTCTACACAAACATAGGCTCTTAGAATAAATAAATAAATAGGAGTCATCCCAAATGTATTTGGTTGCAATGATATGCTTTTCAGAAAATACAGTACTCTGTTTTCCTATCCAGCCCCATGACCATCCCAGCATACTGCTGCTTATAATGTGTAGGAGAAAATAAAAGACTTTTTCCTTGGTCTAATACACTTTAGTAGATGGTTTGTAAAAGGATTTCAGGGGATGAGAATGACTTTAATGTCACTATACCCTCTACACTGTATGTCCACCAAGTAATAACCTATCAGTCACTACATGGGCCAGGGCAGCCAAGCAGGGTCCCCAGGAACAAATGGCAAGGACAGAGACGATGATAGTAGGATGTAACTCTCTTTATTATTACTCAAGAAAAAAAAAAACTACGTTAAAGTAACAGAATAAGATCTTGTATTAAGTAACATATAAAATAAGAAAACAAATATTAAGTATTTTACAGTAAAAACAAAGATTTTATAGTAAAAATGTAGTAGAGGAATGGCAATACCTTATAACAAACTAAATCACATTACTATGTAATTTAAATTGCTTTTGTCCTTTTAGAATTAAATATAGTTTACTGAGAGGTCCGTTGTAATACAGAAGTGATCATTTCCTTTGCGATCCCAAGTGGACCCCACTGGCTTTGCGTGTATTAGGAAATGGGGGAATCCCAGAGAAGAGTAAAGGAGAAACTTATATGATTTCTCCAGGTCTCATAGTATTTTTTGACACCAGTCTCTGCAAGTGGACCCTATATAGATCTTTCTAGACTGTAACATGTTTTTGACCCCTGACATTGCCAAGCAGCATGTAACATGCACCACCGACTGATACAGTGATACGGGTAGTACTGGTTTATTTCCCTAGAGAAAAACCTGTCCCAGTATAGTAGCCAGATCACCGGTTACATCATCCAGTGGTACGTGTTAAATCTTGCATGACAATGTCCACCTGGCCGAGAGAAAAGGGTCACAGCAACAGTGAAAGGATGCATGGTATAGGGTATGGCAACCATGGTGAACCAAATGTCTTCAGCATTCATTCTGCAAACATTTCTTTGGCTCATTCTGTGTTACATGTTTCTTAACATTTCTAGAATTTTACTCAATTGGTAAAGGTAGCAGCATTACTACTTGTATTACTGTGTTACTCTCCTCTTCCTAACACCCGGATTAAGAATATAATAAAATATTGGTCAGAAGACACTTATTTAGGTAAATGTCCCAATTTATACACTTTTTATAAAACTATTGTATACCTAAACTATCAAATACTTGACAGGACTTTCAGTGACATTAGTACTTCTTTTTAAAAAGTTCTCCTTAACACATAAAGCAAGATTCCTTCAGAAATCCTTTGTCCTCTGGAAGTAACAAACAAAATAGCAGAAATTTCCTTAGAAGCCTACAAATCCACTTATGACTTGGTTTATAACCAGGAGAAAAGGAAATCACATTTTAAAATGTCTAATATGTGGATTCTACAAGCTTATTACAGCAAAAATTTGATTCTTATCCATGATTTAGTCTTTAAAATCCATTTTATATCATTCTGCCTTGCTATAGTTACATTTCTGTTGCTCTATTTGTCATAATTTATGTTTGCCAATGACTCAGAGATGATTATGAAATTGGGCAAGATGACCTCCAATATTGCATTTATTTTTACCAAGACTCCTGAAATTTGTAATATGCATGCACCATGACCTCTAAGAATAAAGCAGTAATAACAATGGTGCTGGCTATTTTTTAAAAATACCTTGCATGTATCACATCATTTATTTCCCATCATTCTGATACAGAGAGCTTTATTACCCCATCTTACAGATGAGAAAAGAAGGTTTGGATGATTTTTGAAAACTTGCCTAAGATAATATAGCTAAAAGTGGAAAGCTGGAATATGAACTGAATCAGTATGATTTTGAAGTACATATTGTTAACAAGTATATAATATTGCCTCCTGAAATAGATGATTTCTCTTTGGCTGACAAAATATACATATGTCAAAATTTTCAAGTTCATCTGCTTTTGAGAAAATTAACTAGGCCAGTCAACCTCTTCATTATAAAAAGTCAGTCTCAAAATGTAGAATTTCACATATCATGACAGGAAAATAGGGGAGAGGTGAGTGGTCAATTTGTGTTTCTCCTGTCCTGAGAACATTTCCTATTTTATAAAAAAAGAGTAGAGTTAGGAGTTAGAAATTCCTGGATTAGTATAGAATTTGAAGATTGCCAAGCAAGATGCTATCAGGATGAGAATTTAGATTCCCAAGAATGGGGCGCTATTTGTTAAGGTTCTGCCAAGAAAAAACTTTGGCAGAATAACTCAGGGTAGACTGGGTGAGTGAAATATGGAAACAAGAAGATGACTCTTTCTGGAAAGAGACCAGCAATGGATGATGAAATGGCCTTTTTGGGTACCAGTCCCTTATCTTTCTAGCTTGCAGATTAGCAAATTCACCCTGCAGCCTCAGCCCGCCTTGCCCTTGAAAACAGATTTCCAACAGCAGGAAAGGAGTGCTGTTTAGCTGTTTTCTGGGTTAACACTAGTTCTGTCTTCCACAACTCCAAGCAGGCAAAAAGGTATAATGCAGGGGATTTTATCTGTTATTATTTTAATAGGAACGTTAACCATCATCAGCCTAGGATGGTGATGCTACTTTGGCCAAGACAAGAGTAGGGGTAGGAGTGGGAATGCTAGAGGTCCTGAAGTCTCACCTGCCTTTCCTCTCCCTCCATACCTATGTCCTGTGGCCTTGCAAAGCATAGGAGAAAAACCATTTGTTACAGAGGAAAGAGACAAGGTTTAGAATGTTACAACTCGGGTTCAAGTATCAATTCTTCCATGCAATTGGGAGGTGGGGTCCTAACTTTCTGATCAAATTCCTTCATTTGTAAATCCTGGATGATAGATGTTGAATCCTCTCAGTGTCCTGTGGGTGGGTCAACCATGCTCAGTGTCAGAAAGGCCACCAATAGACCAGAGGGACCCACGCTCACTCCCAGACCCAGGTTTTCCTCACCTGCAGCAACAGCCACCATTGACGACAGTGGTTAATTTTTCTCCCAAGAGGACATTTAGCGATGTCTGGGGACCCTTTTGTTGTCACAGCTGGGGAGAAGACTACTGACTGGTAGAGGCCAGGAATGCAGCTAAACATTCTACAATGCACAGGAATGCCCCTCAACAAAGCATGATCTGGTGCAACATGGCAATGGTGACGAGGTTGAGAAATCCTGAGTTAGAGCAAGTGAAACTAAATGGATAAAGTTCATCTATCTGTATTGACCAGCAGAGTCTGTATAAAGTACTATAAAGTACAATAGATACATAGTATCTGATTTATATAGCCAAGACTACCCTCCCAGATCTTACTCTTGGTCTATTCTACAGGCACATTTCAAACTTTCTCAAACCTTCTCCCAAGCTGGAGAGCGTCACTCCTGTTAACTGCTTCCTATATTTTTGTCCATGGCTTTCTTATTGTACCATCAGCAGCAGAACCTGGACCCTATAACCCCAGTGGCCAGGAATAGATCGCATGCATTATAATAGGATATTTGTTGCCGTCTTTGCTTCACTGTGTCCTGGCCTCATATCAGTCCTTGACTTATTGGACTCTAATGGTCTCCAGAACATAGGCTGCCTCCTCTGCCCTATCTTGATGCCCAGGGAAAATTCAGTCCAGGCTGAATTTAAAGTCTTCAAATATTTTGTACATGCAATTAAAACCATCCTTTTTAGCAATTACCTTTTCAAAATCTATTGCAATTTATGAAACTGTATAGCGTATGCGGCAACAGCCACCATTTATGACAGTGGTTAATTTTACTCCCAAGAGGACAATGTCTGGAGGCCCTTTGGTTAACACAACTGGGGAGAAGACTACTGACTGGTAGAGGCCAGGGATGCAGCTAACCATTCCACAACGCAGGTTGCACGCTGCCATTTTGCTAATTCTAACACCACATTTCCTACTTTATTCCATCAAATTCTATCAGTAATAAGCACCTGTGTTGTAGAAGATTGTGATTGCTGTTCCATAAGAAAAAATCTAAAATGTTGGTAAGTACTTGAATCCTACACATGTTTCTGTGTTGCCATTGTTAATATTCTTACTCTGACCCTGGCTAGACTGAGATTGCTACAGATGCCTCTGCCTGGGCCTCTTCTATTAAGAAGTCACTAGTCCAAATCACTGGCCATCAAGATTTTTGCAAGCTTGTCTTTGCTCCTTAATGTCCTATTTCTCCCAGGCCCTGAGCTATCTTTTGAAATTACTTTATGGTGTTCTGTCCCCCTAAGCGTTCCCATCAGATGCTCTTTCTGGACTCTGCATTGTTTCTGCTGCCTCATTGAACTCTGGATTCCCAGCTCCGACGTTTCCAGGTTGGCCTCATTGTACAATCTCCATGAGTAATACATGATAAGGACTTAAGTGGGGTGATGAATTTGAAAATGGAGACTTTGAAAAGACAGATCTGTCAGCACATGATTTTCCAGATAGTCAAATGCCTGTATGTCTTAGAAGGAAGCGCTGTTAAGTTGGCTCTCTTCTGTAAGCAATATTGCCATGTGTGATGGAAGGGCCTTGCCCTGGGGAGCCAAGGCAGGAATAGGTAGGAGGCCCAGTTCTACCTCTTTTGCACTCAAAAATTTAAGCCCTTAATATTTTTTGGTAAAATGAGGGTAATAACATCTACCCCAAAATATTAAAAGAGATACTGAACTCAGAGGGCTTGACCAAGATCAGCTGTTTAAAATGGTGGCTCCCACTATTTCCTTAGCAAGCAAGTGTGGAAAATAAATGAATTTGTGAGTAAAAGAATTTCTGGCACAGAGTAGGTGCTCAGAAGATATTTTCTGATTATGGAAAATTCCCATTCTTAAAAAAAATAACTTCTCCACATTTGAAATCAGTTTAAAATCTTTTCAGCCAAACACTAATGAAAGAACTTAGTAATAAGCCAACTGCAGCTGTATTTACATTTTAAAAACCCAACTCTCTTGTCTCTCCTATTGTCTCAAACATACATGCGCACACACACACACACACACACACACACACACACACACACACACAAAGGGAAGAAAATCCTCTGAAAAAAACCAGGAATGTATTTGACTTCTTTTCCTATAGTAGTATCTTCTTTCAGAATGAGAGCCATGTGATTACATATCAAATAAAACAAAACATTGCTATTATGAAGAATATTCTGGAGCAATAATACACCATTCTGCACATTGCATGGCCTTCACTTACTCAGTTATTTGGCAGCCCTTCTTGAGCATTCTCTCTATACCAGGTACAGAGCTAGACGCTAAAGTCACAATGACAAACGAGGGCCTGTCTTTGCTTCAAGGAGCTTGCAGTCCAGCTGTGGAGTTGATGTGCAGTGGAAGGTGGATAGGGTATGGCAAGGGGTGAAGGGAGAGGATAAAAAAGGTGAGTGACATACAAGTAATGGTGCACTGCAGGTGCTGGGGAGGAGGGAGCAAGGAACACACAAAGCTTCAGGGAGGAGGAGAATCCCCTGTGAACTGAGCCCAAAATGACAAGCAGTGTCCACTCCCAGACAAAAAGGAAGGACACAAAGCATTCCTGTGAGAGAAAACTGGGAACTTCAACTGAGACACTTAAAACAGCAGGGGACCCTGGGTAACAGCAAGGAGCTCCTTAGAGCTGGCGGGAACATGAGAGAGCAGGGGGAACATTCAGAGGGCAGGCAGGAAACACGAGCTGTCAGCTTGAGTTTTGCAGCAAACTCATCTGGGTTCAAGTATGAACTCCACTTCTTCAGTCTGGGTGAACTTGGGCAAATTAATGTTCTCATCTATAAAACAAAGATAATCGCTCCTTACTAAGTCACCATGGAAATTAGAAATACACCATAAAACTGCCCAGAAATGTGTCTATCATGGTGTGAGCACTTAACAATGGTAATAATGAGATAACGATGATAACAATGACGAGGGTGGAGGTGTTGCTTGTCTGGGTGCTTTCACACATCCGCCATCTGGAATGTCCTTTCTGTCCCCTTTCTTCACCAAGTCACTATTGCTTGCACATCAAGCCTCAGTTCAAAGATTCAAACTCACCTACAAGTTGGAGCACAGTGGCCCCTTCTCTGCTGTCCTGGAGTACATTCTTCTTACCTCTGTCCTGACACTTTCCACACTAGGTGGTCATCAATAACACTTTTCTTTGCCATCCTCCTTCATCCCAGGAGAAGGGAGAGGAGAAAAGCAGCTGGACTGTGAGCTTTTTAAAGATAGTTTCTGTGTCTAATGTCTTTTGGTGTCCTCATTTGTGCAACGTGATTCCCTGTTGTATATTCAATAAATAACTATTGAATTAACATAAGGGAAGGAAAGATATTGGAATACAAAATCCAAAAGGTTCTTTTATAAAATAAAATCCTCCACAAGGGCTTTATATTATCAGAATTGACAAGGGTTCTGATAACAAATGTAGCAAACGAAGGTCACAGGCTTTCAGGGAGATAAAAGTGCGTCACCTCCCCTACCGCTTGGAGCCCGCAGGAGCAGCACTGTCAGCATAATGCAAGAAAATTACCACCTCTGGTTATGAGGTTTTGGAGCACTAACGTAAGTGTGACCACAGTCTAGATGGGCAGAGTCCATCAGAAAAGTCCTCTCTAAGTGAAAACTAGAAAGGTGTTATGAAAAGTGTCATAAAAAAGAATTTCCAGACAATGAGAACATCAAGCACAGAGACCATCCTATTGCAAAATGCTGGGCTTGTTTTTGGCTCAGAAGGAAAGCCTTGATTGGAGAATAGTGATTAGGGGAGTATGATACACAACAAGGTCAGAAGGAAGAACCAGGGTCAGATAATACAGGGTAGCCAGGGTAAAGCTAAGGATTTGGACTTGTTTTCTTAAAGTAATGTTAAAGTTTAAACCAGTTGTGCAAAGTGATTAGAGTAACATGTTAAAACCATACTCATCTGGTGAGTAGAGAATTAATGGCAGTGAAGCAAGCCAGAAGCCAGGAGTCTGTTGAAGTTGTTGGCATAATTCAGGTGAGATGTGAGTGTGCAGTGGGTTTGGGTGATGGTGATGGACGTGGAGAGAAGTGATTAGGTTGGAGACACATTCAGGAGGTAGAAAGGACAGGCCTTGCTGACAGAGTACGTGGTGGGTTAGGGAGAAGAGAGGGAAAGATGAACTTTAGATTTTTGGCTTGAGGGAAAAAAGGAGGGTGGCATAATTTAATAAGTGATTCAATGAATCATTCAATCATTTAGCTAAAAGAGGGGTGAGAAGCAAGGACTGAAAGTTCTGATTTTAACATAATAAGTTTACGGTGTCTATTAGACATCTAGGTGACAGTATTGAATAGAGTGTGGTATCTGAGAATAGAGGTCCAGGGAGAGGTCTAGATGGAACATAGTCTGCTGGTGTTCAGCATTTGGTAGTTAAATCCATGGGATTTAGTGACATTACACAGCCAGAAGTCACAAATCAAAGGTCCTGAGCCCTCCAAAAAATCATTTTGGTTGTATACCCTATTCTCCCAAAATAAATACTCAAATACCCAAAATAAATACTCCTCCAAGGTATTTTCTTGGAGAGAAGAGAGGGCTTTGCTCTGGTATGTCGTTAGGTGGGGACACGCTCTCTCCAGTTATCACAGCTTCAACTCTTGTGTATCTAACATTAAGCCTCGTGCTACCCCCTAATCCTGGAGGCATTTGGGTGTTTAAATGATCATGAAGGTTTAAGAATTTCAAGTCTCTAGAGGTACCAGAGAAAAAGCTACTGTGATAAGCCCTGAGTAACACTAATTATTTGATGAAGAATACTACCATTATGTTCCTTCATATTCTCCAAATAGAAAAGAGCCTAAAGACATGTAAAGAGAGAGAGAGAGAGAGAAGAAAACACAATGCAAAATTGGATACTGAGTCATTTAATAGCAAATGAGACAAGGCTTCTCTTTTCCTGCCCTTTTGCTCAAAAGAAGTCTCTGGTGTGAGGCAATCAGAGATGATGCTATATTTTAGATTATTGCACCTTTGTTGAAACAGTGCTTGGACCATGGCATTGCCTGTCTTTCACAGTGTGGTAGACATTATCTGTACATCAAATTCTAAAATCTACTTTACTGATCTCTGTGGTGCATATCTTTGGTTTTCTACCTACTAACCGTCCAGTTTCTCTAATTGTTTCTAACAAAACCCAATATTTATTCATGTAACCTCCTTCTCTATGTCCTCCAGTTACTACTGTGTACTATCAAGCGATTAGATAAGGAGTTGGGGTAGGATTTATATCTAGCCAACAAGTGTTGAAGGAAAATTTGTGGGGGACTCTCCCTTGGAAAGAAATACAAAGAAAGAAACCTCTCTTTGTCCACTGGACGTTGTCAGCAGTCATGTCTGCAGGCCAGTTACTGCACTGAAGCAGGAATGTAGTCACCATGAGGGAAGCGAGTCTGAGAAAAACAAGGTGGAAAGGTGCTAAGAGCCTGGGTCCTAGGTCATGATATTTAGGCACCAAATTAAATGACCCTAGAGGTTGTTCTACCAAGGGGCTTTTCAGTTCACGAAATTATCATTTTTTTCTTATTCTTTCAGCTAATTTATTTAGAATTTTCTATTACTTTTTGATGCTTTCAGTGAAAAACATCTCAATTAATAAAGTCTACATGTTCTTTAACTTGCCCCAGGCCTCAGAAAACCATAATCATTTAAAGTATGAGGGGTAGAGAGGAGAGGAAATGAATCATTGTTGCCACACTAAGAGTTAACTATGAGATATTCCTGCATCATGGTCATATCGAGAACTAGATCTAGATAGAACTATATAAAAGTGTGGTTCCTGCTTAAAGGAATGACTGGGCAGCTCTCACGTTACCTATTTTCTCTTTCTAATCATCAGCTTTCTTGTCGGCAAAATGAGAGTCTGAAGTAACATATCTCTAAGAAACATCTAAAATTTTATGACTAGAACTGTAACATATCAAATGTACTTTAATTTCTCTGTATCCTCTAGAAAATGGTGTGAGCCATCATTGGAGACCCTTGGAACTGATCCTTGAAAAAACCCAAGGTATCTTTATCAAAAATAGTACACGGTTCCCATAATCAGGAGATTAGGCGGAAAAGAACATTCATACCACTATGCCTGAAATTTCCAGGTATCCTTCATGCTTAAATATAATGTTACTAACAAAGGTCATTCATGTGTGACTAGGCATTGTTGAAATAATGAATCAGCAACCAATATCCAGTAAAATGATTATCACTGTGTTATCTTCAAATATTAAAGAGGAAAATTTTGGTACAGATAAATGATTAGAATTCATCAAAAAAGACTTTTTTTTAGATTAAAAAGTTACCACTAAAGTGTTTGAAGACCAGCTATTAAGCTATTATTAGCATCCAAGAAAGTGGGTGGTACCTTTCTAAATCAAGCTAATGAACAAACCTTTTGTTCTCAAGATTTACCTCAATAAAACCTGTCTGGCTGAGAACATCCTATATTTGGATTACCCTGAAAGATGGACCAGGAAGGTGTTACCATCTTTACTTTTACTTGAAGACACACCAACCTCAGGAATGTCTCCCAGAGTGACAGAGCTGAGTCCTGAACCTAGATCTTGAGATCTTGTTTCTGCACCATTTGTCCATAAGCTTTTCCCCCAGAGCACAGTCAAATTCTGAAAGATAGTCCCCTGTGTGCATTTGCAGCCGCCTTTCTCACCCTTCCTAATCACTCGCACTCTGGAATCTAATCCATCTCAACTATTAAATGCTTTCATGACAGTTGCATTGCCTTCTTTCTTCATCTTTTGCATAATGTCTCTGTGTCTGGAGTATTTTCTTGCCCTCTCTTTATCAATCTAATCCCTGTTTGGGGTTCTGGTTTGGGTTTTCTGAAATGACCCCCCAACCCCAACAAAAACCTTGTACTTACCTCACTTAGCACTTTACATTGCAGTGGTATTAATTTGTATCCTATGCTGTGCTCCTCAAAAATAAGAGGTACCACCCTACTCACATTTGAATTCTTTCACTAAATATTGAATGACTGAAACAGTGAAAGAGCAAACCTAGGGCTCTATCCATCACACCATGCTGTGCTCACTGATCAGCCAGAGCCAACAGTTCTTGAGTTTGTTCTTTCACACTATTTTACTCCCTTTAGAGAATACACATAAAGGAAAAAAATCTTACCATAGCGGCTCTTCCTTGATCAAGAATGCCTGCCTTGTATAGTCTCTCTGCCCTAAATCTTTTACTCTCTCAAAAAATTATTCAAATAAAGGGCCCATCTATTAAATACAGTAAGTACTTTCATGCTATTTACTTTCCATTAAAATGAAGTGGAATTCATTTTTCTTAGGGCAAAATCCTGGAAACCAGAGTTGTGAGAAGTGGTGTTGCTCAGCCCAGCAGCAGTGATTCATCTTGGAAATTAAAGTTTCTGATGAGAAAGAGCCTCCCTAAAGTACCAGAGCCAATAGTCCTTGTGCAAATCCCTATCCATTAAAATCAGCAGCAACTTGTGTCTCCTATGCTAACCCAAGCTTCAAAACAGAATGACAGAGATTGTCTCTATTTGGACACAAGACTAGTCTCAACCTTAATGCAGGAGCACTCATGATGCAAAAGCTATTTTTGACGTACAGAAGCCACTGCATCCTCAAGAGAAATAGCATATCTGTCCTCAAAAGCCCTGAGGACCCTTGCCACTTCTCCAAATGTTTACATATTTTAAGGCAAAATGTTTAGTCCTGCTTAGGTCAAGAAGGACTACGGTGTTTCTGAATTCAAAAGTCAGACGGCATCTCTTGGGAAGACAAATGAACTTGTAGCCTTCCTTGATTGTTCTTTTATTCAAAGAATATTAATTGAGCACCTGCTACACACCAGATACAGGGCTAGGCACTGGGATTAACAAAAGTAAAAGATGGATACTGTTTAAGAGCTCTTTAAGAGCTAGCAAAGAGACTTACATGAAACAATCATAACTCAGAAGATTAATTGTTATTAGAGAGGTACAGAAGATTATGTAAGAACATAAGTGATTAGGTGGGAATAGAACTGTCTGGGTAGGGGAGTCAGAGAATTCTCACTGAGAATATTCTGCATGAGATTTAAAGTAAGAATAGGGGTTTCCTAAAAGAGCTATTGTGCCGGAGCATAAAGGAGGCAAAGGAAAGAGGAAGTCCCAGAGGCACAAACAAGTATGAAGACTGTATTCATCCCATGATAAAATTTCTCCTCAATGCAACCACATGGACCATACATGCAGCTACCCAGGTATTTTCCATTTTGGTAGCAGAGCACTAGGATGAGTAACTGCATTTTTTATTGAATTAATCAGTCCTTTAGGTGGCATTTGAATCCAATCTCTTTCTTCTCCTATCTTGCTGGTACAGGTCCATGGTGGAATCTTGCAGATGTTACTACAATATTAGAAGATACTTTTCAGTTCCCTGGTGACTTCAAAATGAGTTTTTATCATCATTATGGTTAATAATAATTGCAAATAAAATTCTCAGCTTTTATGTCATAAAAATTGATTCTCACTGTACAACTCTTTATGAAAATGTCATATCCTTAAAAATTGCTACTAGAACAAATTATAATACAAAGCACTTACATAGCATTTTTGTTTGGGGAGATAATTTAAGTTTATTGCTCTTCTGTTAGTGGGGAAAAAAGCCTTAACAGGGTTAATTGTCTTCCCCAAGGCCACATGATTCATGTGGTACAAGGAGAGTGAGAATTCAACTTAAGGATGCCCCACTAAAGGAAAAGTCATCCAATCTGCCTTATACTTCATTTGCAAGTAGTAGGGTAGGCTGTGTGCGTTTTCTCTTTCTTCCCAGCGATGACTGTGAAAAACAAACAAACAAGACCATCGGAGTGCTATGAAGAATTTCCAAGAAATAAGCCTGTTCAGAAGGTAAATTTCCTTTATTTCATGGCTTATCACCCAGCTTAAATCCAGTTCTGCTAATGTAACACCATGCTGTGTCTGTCTGTGCAAGGTCAGGTTTTTAATGATAATTCATTTTGTTCCAGTTGTGTACTGCTGCCAATTATACCCTACCAACCTGGCACATATCTGAGGGCCAAAGAACATTCACAGAGAGAAGGAGAAAGGCTAAGGTGATATTCATGCCTACCATAGTTTTGACAATTTGCAGATACAGCTGGCAAGGAGGGAGATACTTGTCCCGTACACTTTCTGCCTAGTGTGACTCTGAGTCTCCCTAGTTACCAAAAGGTGTTGATTACCAGATGGCTCCAAACCAAGATCAGAGAACAAAACCAGTGAAAGCCAAACAAAATGTCAGTACACTTCTTTGAGAAATTTTCTATGAATTCAAACAAAAAGCAAGGTTTCCAACCTAGTTGCTTATCGAGTAAAGTCTTAAAATATTATTTAGTTCCCCTTAAAGCTGATAAACCATTTAATAACCAGCAAATATATATTTGATGTCTACTGTGTGAAGGCTTTGTATCAAGTATGCCTGTGAGAGATAAAAGAGATGAACTTCATGAGATCCTGGCTCTCATAGAATGCATGTTAAATAATGACCCTAAGTTGCATTCTGAAGTTGTTCTGACTCCTTCTGTGATACCCAAGCACAGACAATTCTTATAGGGGAGCCATAGCACAGGTGTTTCTTATTTTGTAGACCTTTAGCTCAGTGATTCTGAAATGTCAAGGTGCATCAGAATCATTTTGTCAAAACAGGGAGTGCTGGGCCCCACCCCCAGGGTTTCTGATTTAATAGGTCCAGATAAAGCCCAGCAATGTTCAATCCTAACTAGTTCACAGGGGATGCTGATGTTGCTGGTCTAGGGACCACACAGTGAAAACTACTACCTTAGCTGATTAATCCCATGCTTCATTTGTAAAAACATGATGTCTTTTTAGTGACAATTAGTAATTTGTCACCACAAATTTATCATCAAGAATGTCTTTGCTAACTGGCCAAAACCTGAGTTTCTAGAAAATTAACATATTACTTTTCCAAGGAGAAAATCAACTCACGTTAAATATTTTCTGAAACCTTTCAAATTTACCTCAAAAGTACATTATACAAGAATACTTCTTTGAAGTAAAAGTTGACATTCAAGCACTATAAATGTCAAATAAAAAAGAAACTTTCTATTTTATTAAGAAAAAAGCTAATAAAATGTAAAGCTGGCTAATTATTATAACACTGTCACTCTTTATTAAGGGGAAAAAATTAATGCTTCCTTAAAAAACAGTTGAATTTATAGTAATTTGAAATAAAACTGTCCTGTAGTCATTTAAGGTATAAATACTTGGCCACAAATGCAAATTGTAAATGACTATAAATTTGTCATCGGCAGACGGTCCTCTTCATGTTTATCACAGGCTGTGGTTTTGCCTTAAGCATAGGAGGAAGCTGTGTGAGAATAATTAAAAAGATGTGGACCATTTCTAAGAGTGAAAACAATTCTCTCTCCCACAGCCCTAATGTTTTGTAAGTTTCTCTTTGACTTCCTCATCTTTCATCACTTAGGAGAGTGGCTCATTCTGCTGATGCAAAGGAAAACCTGCACCTTGTCAAATGGAAGTGCATAGCTCACTGATGAACTCAGTAGCTGTAGACTTACCAATGACAACTCTTTCTTACAGTGTGTATGAGTCCGTGTGCAGATCGTAATTTCATCAAGTTTCTGTCTTTTTTTATGATTAAAGTTCTTAGGAGTAGGACCAGGAACAATGCCTAAGATGAGATACAATGTAGAAGTATATTATAATCTTTCCACTTAGAATTTTATATATTGTAATGGTGAAATTGGAAAAATCTTAAATTTTTCATATAGTGATGACATAAAGAGGTGGAATTGTTTTTGTTATACACTCCATACATTCCTAAATGTTTGTGGATATGTTAATAATTTCCAGATTTAATTATGAGGTACTCCTTGAGATTAACTTGTAATAGTAGTTCAAGTACCATGTGAAATACAGATATGGTGCCCATCCTTTAGGTTAGGGGTGTGGAATTAACAACCAGTGAGATGCCAGTGATACCATCCCAACCCAGCCTCACCATGCCAATTCATCACAATGTCATACCCCCAAATCCCAATTTGCTAAACAAAGAAATTATTTCCTAGCCACCATGCCCCAAGCCTACAGATTTAATAAAAAAAAAATACTTATGATAAGATTTTTATTTCTTTTACTCCCTTATTTTATCTCCTCTTCCCTATATCACAAGTTTGGATGGGGCTGTGGATTAGAAGCAGTAATTGGGGAAAAAGTCTTTGTTTGCATAATGGCTTATCAATATTACAATATAAGAGGCTGTCAAAATTATCATGAAAAAGTCTGTCAGTTCAAGATGTTGTACTCTGAAGCACTGAAAATCCTAAAGATTTTTTCAAGTACGGTTTGTAAAAAACTTGCAGTAGGGTTATGTAGAAAGCAACCAGAACTTTCAGAACTTTGGGACCCTTTTTTACGTGGAACTGGGAACCTGTGTGTGAAGATGGTCTTAGAATAAACCAGGCAGGTCTTGACGGGTTTGGCATGGTCATGAGATGGGAAAAGTAAAGTTGTATGCTTTATTTGGGGGTTTCCATAATAAAATATATATAATTTCTGATCCAGGAATCACCAACCACAAATAATTTACTCACAACTTCCACCCTAAAAAGGGTGGAGGATTTTCTTTACTCGCCTAGACACAGGTGGACACTAAGCTGATCTTAAAATGTGAAAGAAATAAGAAAAAAAATCTCTGCTCATTTTAGAGGCAAAATTCTAAATTTGCAATTCCACTAGCAAAAGAAGTAAACCAAGACCAGAGATTTGGCTTGGACGTTTAATTTACTTTCAGTTAAGCCAAGAGAATCCAAAACAGTGGGAAAAAAAAAAAAAAGGAAAGAAAAAATAAGTTTATTGCCCATGGTGGGGGCAATTCTTTAGAAATCAAGTTTATAAAAATACAAAGATTAAATCTGCATCTAATATTTTCATAGAGTTCCTAAAACTTTCCATTATAGATCTCAGAGTGAAAGATCTTTTTGTTTTGTTTTGTTTTGTTCCCTTAAGAGTACCATTACTTTGACAGTAAGATTTGTAATCATTTCAGGAAAAGCTTTATTTTTTTACCAGCTCGGAAACAGAGGAGGATTTTAAGAGTGCACTACGTTCAGCATTCTATCCAAAGTGATCTGAGAACATGCTTGGCACCTTTACTTGACTTCCTGTCTTACCAATTTTGACTATAGCAACATACATGCCCAAGTACATCAGAAAAAGTGTGTCCCTTACTGATTGAGCTAGAGAATGGCCAGAATGACAAAAACAAATGTCAAGCAACCTGAATAATGTTGACCACCTCATTCCATTATGATTTTTCCCGATCCCTTCTTCTCCAACTCTGCCACCATCATGACCACAAACAACCTTTATTGGCAACAATTGCTGAATTTGATCCACCAGAGATTTTACCGGTTTTTAACCTTCAAGTGGAGGAGACATCCACACTGACACACATCCCTGTTCTTTCTCGTCCTATTCATGTTTGGCCTTTACAGCTACTTCTAGCAACACAATTCATTTTTGTTCATTCCTATTGCATTCTTAGCAGTAGTTTAAGAAGAAACATCCAGCACTTACTACACTGATGGGGGCGGGGGAGGGGGGAATTCCCTAGAGGTTTATTACACTGGGCTGGTGGGGGGGAGTCCCTAGAAGTTTTAGAATTTCTAAAATGGAGCAATATGCAAGTTATTAAGTATTTGGATATTTCCAGAGCCCCAAAGTGGGTTATCATTATCTGCAGGCCAACTAGATTCCATGGCAGGGGGGATTACTTACAATTGTCAGATAGTAACTTTAAGAGTGAGGAAAAAATTAACTTTAAAGAGCCATGCTTGAAACTAAAATTCCAAAAGTTCCAAGAGTATTTTGAGCTTCCAACATCCCATAGCTTTCCAAAAATCTTTTTTCTTAGGGTTTTTCTTTAGATTGTTATTGCATTTTGTTCATAGGCTAATGCATTACCTAAATATAGATAGCCATTTTTAGTATAAATTCCAAAAGTCATAAATGCTTCATAATTGAGCACATAATTTGAAGTAAGAGAGCTTTTCCACTCATCGCTTTTTACTGTTGCAAATTGGAAAATACTCAAGTAATTACTCCTTTAATAGTTCAATGCTTGCAACTACATATACTTTATGAACATCACAAGCATCTTTTGCTCCCCAGAGCAATATCGGGGGTTGGGTGTACAAAAGAATTTAACTTGTACAATTAACCAAATCACCCAGAGCTTTGGTTCAAGATTCCTTCATTAAGCCATTAATATAATACATTGCTAAGTGGTGGATTGTCCAATTTTTATGATGCCTTTCATTTCAATTCAATGGCTGCAGTTAGAATGAAAAACCAGCATCTGCAAGATCAGCAAGATGATGCAAAACCCTTACACTAGAAACATTTTTTTCGGCTCCACAGTTTGTCTGAGAGCAGTCAATGCCAGATCATTAATAAGGGAAGTAATTTTCAGTTTCAGAAAGTAGCATTTGTTTGTGCTCACCCAATAAAGAAAAGGGCAAATAAAAGCTTGATTCCTGTGACCTCAAACTCTTACACAAAAAGCCATTGGTCATTGTACAGCATTCTAGACACACTCAACAGTAGACAGCTCATCTGTAACTCTGTCTCACTTTAGGTGACAACACATATTTCCCACTAGAGTTTATATATCACAATGTAGAGTGTCACATATTTACTTTTGTGGCTTTGTTTGGTGGTGGTATGCTTGCTTATATAATTGACGTATGTGGGAATTTGACATGCAGAGGAAAACTTAAATCCTAAAGCTTACATTTTATTTCTAAACTTGGAACAGTACAAAAAATTCAATGCTGAAAAAAAATTTTCAAATCTTTGCCATTAGAGACGGTATAAATTATCTGAATTTGGGTTCTGCATGATTTCAATTAACTCCCTATGTTTATATATGATGAAAATCTAACTATGCATCATTTGATATTTCCTGGAGACCACGTTATAACTGCTGATAAATGGGAGAAAATGTTTAGTTCATGGTCTATCTATCAATGCAAGACTCTGGCAAAGGGTAGGTAAGTTCACCAGAAAGAGATATTGCTGAAAATTATATTATTTTTGCAATTATAGTCTATGCAATATTGTCAAAGGCCTGAGATATAAACCCCAAAGTAATATAAATCATAAAAATCCAGTGTTCTCAAATTCTGGAATCTTAGTAAAAGGTCTGCATTTGTATGTGAATGAGAGATTGCAGTAACTGAAGACGACCCATCAGGTTATCAGGATTTTTTCATTAAAAAGTTTCAGAAGAACATACCATTTTTCCTCAAGATGCAAACTATCCACACAGATAATAATCCAATTCAAGTAAATGGAAAAATAGAGTAAATCCTTGATTGGGAGCCTCGTCATTTATAAGTTTCCTTATAAATATGAGTATTCCAACTAAAACAAAGAGAATGGCATAAACATTACTTAAAACTAAAACACAGTAGTGAAATTCTGAGCTTGTTCTTCACCTTTAGCCATGTGTTGTCAGAAAAGCATCAAGTTTAAAGCAAGCACCTGAATTAAAGGCTATCACCAGTTATTTCACAGGTTTTTAGTTATATGGTGGTACACATGAGAACATGCAATTTTATACTCTGTCTACAGTCTTTTATCTTCTCCCAGTATAGTCACTTTACTGTAACCACCAGTTCAATGCTCACAGTAAAGATGTGTTTTCCTTTGGAAAGGTTAACAGATCCAAAATCCATATGAGATACTGTTATCAAATTTGTATTCAATTTAATGGCATCTGATTTGAGCAGTTTGCAAAATCTTCACCAGTTCCATCAGGAAAACCGACATGGACTAGAAACTCTTCTAGACACTCACTAAACTTTCTTCTTCAAATATACCACGGACAGATTCTCAGTCAAAAAAAAAAAAAAAAGCCAAAGTCATCAGAATAAAAGAAGTGTTCAGTAGAAACTACTCTCTCCAGTCTACACACACATGGAAACAGAGCCAAACACTTTCTTAGATCCAACCTTCAATTCAAACTCAAACCAAATAGGTATCTCCACTGCCAGTGTCCAGGCATACCAGTGTCCACGTTTTAGGTAAATGAATGAAGACACATGTGCAGCAGCAGACGGAAGAGACAAAAACCGGGTCCTACCTTGATTGTTTTTGAGGGCTGACACTTGATGTGATGGGACACGCTGGCAGTTTGGTTCATGTTTCAGGACCCTGGACAGTGCACAACCCCAAGCAGAGTTCCAGGATGAACCAGAGATCAAGTCTCCTCTGTTGGACTTCAGCAGGGGCTGCTGCTGTTGCTGCTGCTACTGCTGTTGCTTCTGCTGCTTCTGTTTCTGCTGCTTCCTCACTCCGGAGGCTGAAACGCTGTCAGATTGGAGGAATCTGTATCTCACTTAGCCCTAAATAAAGCATTTACTTGGTTCATCATTCTCAAAGCTCTTGGCGATATGAAATAGAAAGCCAAAAACTGTTTAAATTCACTTGCACTGTACCTTTTCAGTACTGAGATGTGACAGCTCCACAGTACAGCCAATGATCTTGGCTCTCATTCTCCTTTCAAAGGGACGGATACCAGAAAACATACAGAGATCAATTGCAGTCCTGCAGTTTAAAGGGGCACTCTCAACTCCTCTGTTTTTTCAGATTAGGGGGGGAGGTTAGTGAAAAATAATTTGTCTCTCCCTGTCCCTCTCCCTCCCTTCCCCCACCCCCATCTTTCTCTCTCTATCTATCTTCTGGATTTTTTACCATAACTCACTCTCATTCTGTTAATAAATTTTATTCCTTCCCGGGTAGTGCTTATAATTAAAACACAAGTAAATGCTGGGGGGGGGGGGGGAACCTGTTGGCAGTTTTAAATTTTAGAGTTTTACATTTGTAAGGTGAAGGACTGACACTCTCTATGGTTATTTAAGAAATTCTGCAATAACAGCCAGCTAAGAGACTGATCCTTCTATAAGCTAGGAGAAAGCTTAAGGTACATAAGGAATTTTTCAAGATCAATAGTTATTGTAGTTATTACATGCTGTACCAAAGCAAGAAAATGGTTTCTTTTTTCCCCCTTTATTTTTAATTATTGCTTTCCTTGAGGCCACATTTTTTGACTGCCTGGGACAAACTAGTAGTTTGCTTATGCCAGTCCAACTTTCCAAATAATCATCTCTCTCCCACAATTGCCATTGTAGGCAAAATAAATCATAATGACTTATGCATAAAGCTTTCTCAGAGTCACCAGTCCCCATGGTCACATCAACACCTACTAGGATAAATACATTCTAATTGTCACATCAACATTGACTGGGACAAATGCCTCTTAGTTGCAGATCCAGTAGTCTTGAGTAAATAGAGAACATTATTTTTCCAATCTTTATTATAAAGTATTTGATGTGACCTAGGCTGTGTATATGTCTCAGACATTTTTGAAGACCAACAGTTTTTACTCATCAGAAATATTCTCTGCTGATGAAATCCAACTTTATAAGATTGAACTGCGTATAGCATTCAGAAAGCTTTATGAATAGTCTAAGAATATGGCTACAGATATACTTTAATATAAGAAGGAATAAATTAATGAACTTGGTGATATAATTAAACTTACACAAGATCTTTTTCTCTTCTGAAACAGAAAAGGGATCTAAATATTCTGGCAAAATAGTCTCTAAATGTTTTTAAAAGGCTGCATTTCAGCACAGCAGATATAAGGACTTGACAGTAGCAATGTAAGACTCTCTGAAGCCACAAAGGTTAATGGCAGGAGTATTGGAGAAATCAAGAGATTTACGGCTAAGGAGATGGAGCCAATGAGAACCAAGAAAAAGGCCATGTCCAAGAATCTGGGGTAGCAGTATCAAGGCAACACACTGAGAACAACCAGAGGCAGCCTTAGGACTAACAAGCCTTGTGATTCAAAGTTTAAAATTCTACATCACAAATGTGGCTGGCATATGTGGCTTACATTGTACTTTGATTGGACAGTCATGCTTTAAATAATCCACAAATAACAAAAGAATTTATATTAGAATTTTTTAAACCTTTTATATTCAATGATAATGGAAACAACATATCAAATTTGTAGGATGCAGCTAAATCAATATTTAGAGGGAATATATATAAGTGCCTATTTTAGAAATGCAGAAAGGCATGAAATTAATAATTAATAAGCTAAATAGTCATTTCAAGGAGTCAGAAAAAGAATGATAAAATAAACCCAAACAAAGTATAGGGGAAGAAATAATAAAGAATAGGAAAGACATTAGTGTAGTAAAAAAAAAATACAAAGTGTATGACAATGAACAAATCCATGAACATTTCAACATGTAGTTAGCAATTTGATAATCTCTGCATAAATGAACATCCTATACCAGTAGGTTTGCTCTAGCTTCTCTTTCTTAGTTAGTACTTGGTAGTAGGTATCTGAGGAACCTCCAAACTAAATTATCTGGGTAGTCCAGGGAGAATGACAAAGAGAGGAAGATGGGAGAGGTGCAAGAGTTCAGAGCTTCTCATCCACACCAGAGAACTATACAGTGTGGAAGGAGCCACTGATACTCCAAGCAATCTTAACTGGACACAATGAGAAAGCCAACATTTACATGCCTACCACAAAGAGGGTATAAGTGGCTGGACTGCTACAACCGCAGTCACATGAGATTTTTACCCCTTTTCCACAATTTTTCAAAACTTTTCCATGCCAACCTGGATGGCAGTAAGATGCAAGAAATAACTAGGCACTACCATTTATAGGTAAGTGACCAGATCCATCTAAAATTCCTACCCAATGTTGAATTTTAAAAACAAAGAACAATCACAGTAAGAGAAAAGGGTGCCTCATATACACCATATGCTCCTTTCCATGTCCCACAGCCTTTCATTATGTCAAACTCCAAGTCCCAAAGAAAAATCAATTGTTCAGAGCAAAACATATGACCCAAATCTCATTTTAGATTTTGTTTTCCCTTTCTGTTACATTATCATTTTATGAATAAAGGAAATAAAACCATAGTCATATAAAAACATTTCTATTTAAAACATGTACAGATTTTTCATAATTTTGTAAAAATCTGCTGTTTTAATGTATCCAATTGGAATGTACAACCAGAAGAAGAAAGAGATCAAAAAAAATTAGACAAATGCTAGAAAATTACAAATACTGCTTAATAAGGATAATTCATATACATTTCTTCTAATTGGGATATATTGAGTTCAATATGTTTAGAATGAAAACATCTGCAAAATTGCATCACAGTTTGTCACATGGAAGGATTTTTTTAAATGTTTAGATCTGCTCGGGAAACACTATACAGTGAATCATAGTGAACTAGAAAATTTAGGCAATTTAATTCAAAGGACCAATTTCAGATTCAGTCAACACTGGTGATAATCATGTGAAAATATGTTGTTGTCAGGTTCCAGAATTTGCAAAAATGGGAATGAGTCCCCTCTACCCTTCACACAAAAAAACAAGGAAAATATAACCTATGACATTCCTTGAACTGCTATCATTTTATCTGAGAAGTAAAAAGCTAGGATTGGCTTAATGTAAATATCCCATTTGAAAAAAATATTGTCACAGTGTCAGATAGCCTCAACCAACAATTTCGGTCTCTGTTTTTCTGGCCCCATCTGTTCTAGCCTTAACTAGCTGGTCACAATAATGACCCACAGATTGCAAGCTTAGGCAAGCCCAGGGCCCTAGTCAATGAGAATATCTGAAAGATATTGGGCTGTTTCCCTGATATTTGGAGTTCACTACAGAAAATCCAAACTTCTACATGATCATTGAGAGATCACCTCCTCATCTTAAAACCACCATGTGTGTCCCAGTCGTCTCATGACCTGTCCACTGAGTCATTTGCATTTCTTGCTAAAATTGGAATGTGGTTTCAAATTGTCAGCTTCATTGACTTTGACCCCAAGGCCCTCACCTACTTCCTGCCTGCTGCCTCTTTCTCCGGGAATGGCCCCAGCTTCTGATATCGTTTCTGCTCCAGATTGTTTCCTGAATTCATCCAAGTGGGTGTCACTGGCCTCATTCTGGCCTTCACTGTCTTCAAGAATTGGTCTTTCTTGGAAACCCCTTGTATTAATATCAGGCATGATAAGTGAAGTTATGTTGTAATAATAAATTATCTAAAAATTACAGTGGCTTAAAATGATGAAGGTTTCTTTCTCATTATGCTGTATATCAATACCAGGTGAGTGTGTGGGGTGGTGTTCTTCCAATCTTAGGGAACCCAGGTTGATAGAGGCTCCATCTTGATACCAGCTTCAATAATCAACATGGCAGAGGGAAGCAAACATGACAAATCATGCTCTCCCTGAAAGATTTCTGCCCAGCAATGACACATATCACTTCTACTTACACTCCATTAGCCAAAGCCAGTCTCACATCTAAACCCAAGTTTAGGTAATAAGAAAGTGACTTACAGCATATGCCCAAAGAGGAGTAGAACCAGACTAGCATTCTGAACAGCTGTAGTAATGGCCACAATCCTGTTCTGTTTTTCCACACTGTGGAGACATATGCCTATTTCTGCCATCTAGTCTTAAGACAACAACATGCTTGTATTTGAGGTTCCATAGATTATAACAAATTCACTTCAAAGGCATCACAGATAAATATAAGACAAAATTTCCTTATCCTATGTGTCCTTTTACCAACAGGGCTTTCATAATATCTTTTCCTGAGTTCTTCAAGAATAGGACACATACCTATGATAACACTCATTTTCAGGAAAATACCAGAGTTGAGTGTGATCTAAGTACATGGGGTTTTCCCCTGCTGGTACATGTAGTTCTTCAAAGGCCAAGGACATTGCTGGGAGGCAGAGCAGGCAGGTCTGACTACATCCAGAATATATACTTTTAACTACTCTGCTATACAAATAAAAGACAGATTCTTTTATCTTGCTAAGCATTGTAACTCCACTAATACAACAAAAATAAAAACTCACACTTTTCATTCTTTCAACATGAATCATTTCAAGGACTTCCTGAAAGAGTCCAAATATAGTATTATGAATTCTCAAGTAGCAATACAAGTTGTGGAAAATAAAGAACTCAAATATCTAAACTTACTTTTATGTTAGATGGCCAACTACTGTGTGACTTACTCTCTAAAAGCCACCTCTCTAGAATTATGTCCCATAATATTCCAACCAAACAATATTTTGAAGGAATTGTGAAGGTAGTGATCTATAAATCCATGGAGATACACACACACACACACACACACACACACACACACACACACATACACACACACATATACATATATATACAAAAAATATTGAGAAGCACTTGCTCCACATTTTCAATTTACTTTTCAATTTAAATAATGAAGTAGTTTATTATATTCCCTCTCTCAGGAGGTATTGCCTAAAACTGCACAGACTGTGAGAGCAGGAATTAGGGCTGGCCAGTAAGGAAGGCTATTGTCTAGCCTGTGCCAGTCCAGCTCTCAAGCTCACTTCTCATGACCATATCCAATAAGAACTGAACAACACTCACTGACAAGTATGAACTGCCTCTCTTTGCATCTCTCTTTATTAGATGTGGCTTTCTGGTTTTTCTACTCTTCATCTCTTGGTCATCACCACAAACTTCTCAGGTTGTACTTTTGGCTGATCCCTGACTATAACTCACTCCTGCCCAAGGACTACCCAAGGAGTACCCTGGGCATATAGTCTATGTGATGCAGATGAACCTCATGGTGCATGACTGTCACAGATCCTGTTGACCAGCATCCCTGATACAGGTTCCACTCCTTCCCCACCCCGCTTGTCAGCCAGAACCAAACACAAATATCTCAGAAATTATCTCTTGCCCAAAATGGAGTTCCACACCACTGGAAAACCACAACTTTATGATGATGTCATTGTCTTATGCTTTCATTTTTAATGGTGACATTTATGTTTTGTGAAATAATTCTCTTTGAAAAACTTCCAGCTGAAAATATGATCCCAAACTCTAAATTCATAAAACATCAAAATAAATGGCCATGAGTTCCTCATAAGAAGCTTTTGAAGCTTCCTTCATTCTCAGTTCTCTGGTTGCAAATAATTCACCAAACAGGACCCTCAAAGTGCCTTAGAAATGTCCAGTTTTATGTACAGATGCTTCCAGGAACACATAGAAATAAACACTGGAGGTAACTCTTTCTGTAAGCATAACAATCTCTGTTCTGCAATCCCTGACAAATGCCTTCAATAAATTCTCTCTATGGCCAAATTCATAAATCATTGTGAAGACAGAATTCACACATAAAACCCATTGCACTGTAGTCCCCCAGACATCCAGGAACAGACTACTTCATCTAGTTCAGCTGTTAGTGACAGTACTTTCCCAAGCCACCCTATTCTATTCTAAAGTTCCAGGATTTGACTATTAGGAATTTTGACTGTAGCTCCCTGATTACCCATTCCTCCTATTCTCATTCCTTCCTGTTCTAAGGGTGGTCCCAACATTTATGACCTGAAAGGAGTTCACATTTAAAGTAGATAATTGATGACCCCAATTAAACAATTATAAATTTTTAGGGAGCTTTGGCAGTCATTCAGACCTGGATCCCACCACACACCCCACATCTCCCAAGCAGTAGAGTACAGAACCAGTGTTTTCCCGGACTCAATCCCCATCTTTTTCCTACAGTAAACAGTTTTGAACTATAGACAGTGCCCAACTCAAGGACCGACTTCTACCCTTGCAGCATTAAAGAGGCACCACTGTAGGTGTAGTTTGTAACTTCAGCATTTTGTACATTATATGAGAGAACAAAGTACAGTGCTTATTGGAAATTTTGTTCTATCTCAACAAGATTATGGTCATAAGACAAGTGTTTTGAAATAAAAATTCAAAGAGAAGCTTTGAAACAAATTAAACATTTGTATTCTTTGGGGAAGGAAAGTAAAGAATCCAAATTCAAAACATCCCCTCTTCTAATCTAGCCATTGCTTCACTCCAGGAGGACCCTAAAATCAAAGCTAAAAGGGTTACTTCTGAACTTCTACAAAAAAGGCTAGGAAAGTACTCAAGTTATTCCCTCCCTGCCATCCTTGATCACTACACGTTCTTCAATGCTTGTATAAAATGTCATCTCTTTCCTCAACTTTTCTCCCTGATTTTCTCAAGTAAAGCTAACCTCTTCCTCCCCACATTTTATCTTTGTCCCTTTTTCTCTTTTGTGGTACTAATCACATTCTGATTTTAGTAACTTACTTCCGTATTGTTTTGATATCTATTAACTTGCCAATAAGTGCTTTAAGGAATGAGATTATGGTTCAGAATTCTCCATATACTGTGAAACACTTTAGTACATGCTGTGTGTACAGATCAACAATCATATATTATATTAGTTAATTACTTAATTAAATTATCAAATAAAGTCTGTTCGCTGAGTTTAGCAGTAAAAAAGTCACATTTGGCCTTGCTTAACGCAGTTTGGTGAAACGGTAGAAGAGACATCATATTTCAATGGGTTAAAGTCTGAATACAAGGCAGAAAAATAGGCATAGGGAATATAAACCACTGTTTGTTAAGAAACTCAGCTGTGAAGAGAAAAATAAGTGCTTGGAAAGGGTAACAGTACCATATAAATCAAAGTTATTATTACTATAAAATCATGACATCTATAGAAACTGCTAATTTCTTCTTTTCTCTAAAAATATTACTAAATCTTTCTATCCTCTACCCCCAAACAAATATATCAGATATGAGTCAGCACGGGAACCAAACAGCAGATGTGCTACTGAGCTTATTAGAAAATTTAAGCAAAATACAGTGTCTGAAGTAACAGTGACAAAGGAGGAGCCACACCAAGAAAACTGCCTTTTATCCTGAATTTTGCAAAAATAATACTTGAGTTCCTCCACAACATGCTTGTTTTTACAATATACAAAGGTTCTTGTATTTAGGGGGCAAGCCAGTACAATATTAGTATTTCTTTTTTTGTTTGTTTATTAGAGCTCCTAAGAGTTAAATGATGCAATGATTTAAAATGAGAATATTGTGAAAATATGTTTTCCCATGAAGGGATTTGGACTGAAAGACTGCTTGAATGCCAAAAGTTTCCAGCTCTTAGCATAGTAGTTAAAGCATTCATTTGTTAATTGAGAAAACATTTTGCAAGCCTACTATGTCCTAAGTAACATTCCAGGCATTAGAAGTACAAAAGTGAGCAATGATGACCCTTTTCTTCACTGAGCTCACACTCAAGTATGGGGAAGACAAGGTCAAATGGTGGTGCCACATATGAAGCAACCAGCTCTGACGGTAAGTGGCCAAAGAAGGCTTCAGAGAAGACATGACGCATGAGCTGGGTTATCAAGAGTGAGATGTGCGAGTTCACCAGGTAGAAAAGTGGAAAGAAACAAGTATAAGGTGGAAAAAATAATGCAGCAATTTTCAGAAGAAATCTGAGAGGATGGGGTTAAGATTACTGGTGGTAAGATCAGACTTTATGAGGAACAAGCTTTCTATTTCTTCTGAGGCAAGAAAGAAGGATGCTCTTGTGAGGTCAGTTGCAGATCTGTGTAAATGTCAAGGAGAGAACGGGAAATACAAGAACAGATTCTGTACTAAGAGTCAGCATCATCTTCTGAGAACAAAGGAGACACGGGATTGGGCTAGAGGAGAGCAGTGAAAGAATGAAACAGCTACTGAGAAGAATTGAGCTCAAGTGAACCAAATGAAAAGATTTTCTGGAGAAATAAGGTTCTAGCTAAAAAAGGCCACAGCAGTAGTGCCAAAGAGTTGTTTGGGCAGAGCATAAGGCCCCTTTGGCAGAGAACCAGCACCAAACACTACATGAGTTAAAGATCACTAAAGTTCCAAGTTCTCATTTTGCTATTGCTGATGACCTGAAATGTCTACACTTAGCTGCATAAGGCATTTCAGTTCTCCTTTAATATGTGAAAAAGAGCAAATCCAGAAAAAGATAACAAATTAAATACATACATTGATTTTGCACCCTCCAGAAAACCCACTAGATAAGTAAAGAGATTTTTTTTAAGATATAAACTGACAAAGATGGAAAGAACAGGACAAGATTCAATAACAGCAAATTTTTGGAAGACCTGATAAGTATTAAATAATTTAGCAGACCTAATTAAATAATTAAGCAGTGGGAGCTTAAACTAGTACCATGGAAAATTGAGAAACAACCATATTTGCACTATAGAATCCTCAAAAGATCCAGGAAGTGACAGCACCAGATAGTTCTGGAACTGGGAGCAAAGAGTCATTTAGATGAAGAGCAAGATAATAATTGGTTTAAAATTGTTTGAGAAAATTTAGAACCCTAGGACCTTCCCTCACTCTATGCCCCTGGTTTACTACCCATCTTCTACTCCAGCAAAATTCTGGAGGCTTTCCAGCAGATTTATGGAAGGTTCAACTCTGGAGACTATAAAATAGAAGATACTAGCACAAAGGGACCCAAGACACATCTGAAAACCTGAATACTTTTCTAAGAACAGTGACATGAAGTAGCCAAATGCATATGGCATGCTGACCAAGCTACCCCTCTCCCCTTTCTCCATTTCTAGAATCTTGGTAGGCAGACCTATATTTTCCAGACAAAAGATTGGAAGAGTCTGCTCCAAGGAAAATCATAAAAACAATGACATTGAAGGACCCTAACAATCCACCCTGATCACCTTGCCAAGATCAAAGTCTGCAAGCCCTATTCATGGACTCAGAGATTTCAATCCAAGTATTTCCTCCATGAACTCCATGAACAGTGAGGGATCAGAGTAGACACGGGTTTCTCGAGAGCAATTCTCTAAACTGGTAGGCTGAGTGGGACAACAGACTTAATGAAAATTATTTCTAACATAGAATTCTGTAACTAGCCAAACAATCAAGTAGGAAGATAGAATAAAGCTATCTTCACATGTTCAAACCACAAAATATTTACCTTTCACGTGCTCTTTCTCACAATGCTTCTGTAAAGATGCTCATCAAAAGATTGTTCTTGTGCTACCAAAGAAAAACAACCACAATTATCTGAAAAGGCCATAAAATATTTTTGTCTTTTCCAACTACAGTTCTGTGTGAGGTCAATTTTCTTCATGTACTTCAGTGAAAACAACAAACTGCAACAGATTGAATGCAGATATAGGTATGAAAATCCATCTGTTTTCTCTTAAAGTAGACATTAAAGAGATTGTGTTTTGTTTTGAAAATAATAGTTACTTTTCATAAAAATGTTACTTTTGTTAAAACACAATGAGCATATTATTGTGATTTTTAAATAAATTAATAAATACTTTTAAAAATTTTTTCAGTTTTAAGTTCCAATATGGCCAACATTAATAGATATGACCCATATAAACAAAAGCTCTTTAAGTTCCTCAATTTTTTATTATTTTTTTAAAATATGAGTCCCTTAGGCCAAAAAGTTTGAGAACCACTAATTTAGGGAAAAGAAGAAAATGAGTGAATATAAAAGCCATTCATTTTTTTAAATAGTTTGGGTAGCGGGATGGAAACAGGTGCTATGGAAGTGCATAAACAACCACTAGCACATCTTTCATTTATAGATAAGGACAATCAGATCCAGAGATGGGAGGGTAGTTGCCCAAGGTGACACCAGCAGTTAGTGACAAAGCTAGTTAAGTGTCCATGTCTCTTCCCTCCCACCTCAAGGCTTTTTCCTCTGTATTATGCTGGCTTCTCGACCTCAGTTTTCTAAGCTGTGTATCTTTTTTTATGAATGGATGTTATATATGCACATAAGTGGTGTATGGATGTGGCATGGTGTGCGTGTGTGTGTGTGTGTGTGTGTGTGTGTGTGTGTGTGTGTGTGTGTGTGTAGAACTGTATGCACTACAGGGACAAATCTCGTCCTTCCAGCTTTCTTAACTCCTCAGAAAACTTGTTCTGAGAGCCTCTACTAAGGGAAAAACAAACCCCAGGAGCCCACATCTGGTTCCAGCTAAGGGGACTAGGTACAGGCATATACACAAAATAAACTTCTCTTTTTGGAGTTTAGAATTGGAGAAAATGAAAACCAGTCAGTGCCTATTAGAAACTTAAACTGGATATGAGTTGAAAAAACTGAGTAGTTGGGGTTGGGCTTAAGGCAACCACATGCAGGCCATATACTTGCCAACGCCAAAAACATGTAAACAGCTGCAGAAGGAAAGAAGAAAGATATGCAGAGAAACATGGAGGAGTGGGCTGGCCTCCAGTCCTCCAGTTTCTGGTTCTAGGCCCCTGTCAGAGGTCCATGAAGGGTTTCCATGATGTTCCCTTTGATTTGTCTATTTTTGTTTATTTACTGTGGGTTTTTATTCCTTGCAACCCAGCAACCACATGTGAGGACAAAAGTGCACGTGCACCCTTCCCCTACCCCAATCGTGATGAAGGACAGCTTCCGAGTGGGTGGTAAAACAGGCAGAAGGTAAAGCCCTGACATTCGCCTGGTGACAGCGGGGGCCAATGCACAGCGCAGAGAACCAACATGCATGCTTTCCATTTCCCCTGGCAACTTGAGAGATCGTGTCAGAGGTTTGTAATTTGGATCAATCATGTAATTGGCACTTTCACTGAAGAACTGGATACAGAGATATTCAAGGCTTGATAGCACATTAAAGGTCTTCATAAATAAATGTTAAATCAAGAAATGAAATCTTGGCCTACTTGTTACCAACACTGACTAAATGTTACAATTGTCTGGGAAGCCACTCATCTAAAACTTCTTATGCAGTCGATCTAAGATACCATGTGATTTTTTTAAAATCACATCCCCCCCCAACACATCAGGTAACGTCAATGTGGGATGGGGAAATCACACTAGGACCCCAGAGAGAAACTCTACAGAATAAAACAATTTTGCAGAAATGAGCAGCTACCTTGTTGTAACTTTTGAGGTGGAAGGTACAAGTGGTATTTCTATTAAAGAAGAGAGGAGAGGGTTTCCTAGATAAATTCAGGATGTTCTCGAGAAGGGGTTAAAAATAGTGGAGCAGTCAACTAGCAAAGAGCTAAGAAAAGGTGTCAAATCAATAAAAATCCAAAAGGGGAAACATCGTAAGGAATAAAAGAAGAAATATCTGGGCCAGTGACTCAAATGACATAGGGTGACAAAGGATTTTGACCAGGATATTGCTGAAATGTCAGTAATAATGTCAACCCCATTGTATATAGATGTTTATTGTTCATGAAAGCTCTTTCTGAGGCATTATGTTAAATGTGTGAGAACATAGCAAGGGAGTCAAAATAGCTGTGTCTCTCCCAGTCTTGGTTCATGAGGACTCAAACCTTAGTGAATGTAAGATTCTCTTAAAAAATGATTATGGTTCTGACATGGCACAGGCTTCTCAAACACAGGAGTCACAAAACAACTGATATAAGACTGTGGACAGACATGGGTTGTTACTCTTCCAAAAGGGCGGTCTTCGTTCACGTGGAGGTATGGCACTCAGGGGTCAATGAAACCCAGTCATTAAAATCTGTGCCCAGTACCCAGCCAGAGCTAAGAGAGGCCTGAGATTTAGGTAGAATCTCTTCACTGTCTTTGGCTTCCAGGCCAAAGACTGCAGAATGTTGCAGACCCTGCAATTCAGGTTTTCTATCCTTGAAGACACAGAAAGAAGATGGACGAGTCTCAAATCACTCTCCAAACACTGATTCTTTATTTATGGGGCCTAGGAGACAGAGAACATTAAGTGAACTCAAAACGGCATGTTGCTATCTGATTTTTAGCTGTTCTGTGTCACTGGGAACTGCAAAGTAAAAAGAACAGCCCTAATATCAATAATAAATGCCCACCGGAGAACTCCAGTAAAGCCAACAATGATTAAATAACACCGAGGAAGAAAGGCAAAGTGTGGGAGACAGTCTCTCTCTCCACCCCACCCCCCTCTCTCTCTTTTAAAATTGCCCAGGGTATTGCCCTTTCTTTGCTTCTTCACACCCATTTTGCCAGCCCAACATCCCACTCCCACCCTCAGTCCCATGACAAGGGAACTGAGATCTTAAAGGACATACAAAAATTATTTCAAGTCTTTTTGAATTTCTCTATGAGCAAAACTAATAACTTTAAATTTGATGCATCTATCTTTTATGCCATCCCAGTGCCCAGTGTGGACTCTCATATTGATTAGGAGATAGGAAGAAAAGAAATAAATGTTAATGTTGTCACAACTATCAGTCAGTCTCTCTCCCAGTACTTTATACATGCTACTTATTCTTATAGTGACCATACAAGGTTTCTCAAGTAAAATTGCTTCCATCTTACAAATGAAGAATTTGAGACTCAGAGAAGCTAATTTGCCTGAAGATCAGTAAAGATCATAGATATTAAATAATGGTGTCAGTACTAAAAGCTGGATCTGCTAAATACACAAGCCCTCCCCATCACTTGGTCTTTTCCATCAGTGAATAGCAGATGAGAGTGAGTTTCCAGCATCACCCTTTCCTCACCATTTTCTGGTGGCTGATGTCTAATACAAGACCAATAAATATTTGTTGAATGAATGGATGAGAAAATGTCCTTCAGAGGGCCTTGATGCTGAGAAGTGACTCAAAAATAGGAAGTAAACAGGAAGAAGACAAGACCAATACTCCTGAGTGTTAAGAAAGCTCAAGACCCCTGTGAATGGCTTAATTTGAATATCGGCCCACCTGGTCCAGACACTGTACCTGTTACCTCCACAGGTACTCTGCAGTCCATCTCAGGTGTCTTTTATCCTTTTGAGGCAGCAGAAGATGGTGTTTTTGATTTAACATCTGCTACAAATAAATAAGCACTGGTTGAAAATTGTTATAGCTACTCAACTAGTACTGCCATTGGATTACGAAGTTTTAGAAGATTTGGTTGTGGTCAGTGTTTGAAGCTCAGCTGGCAGATACAGAGATTTTGCAGACTGAGCTTGGCTGAATGTTTCAGAAGCATTTCAAACCACAGTGCTGAATTCCTGATCTGCCTCCTGACGCGTAGAAGCTCCCTAACCCTCCTATGCACAGGAGCAATTTGTCCTGCACGCTTCTCTCAGTCTTTGGGATTTTCTCTTGCTCTTCCTTTAAGTCCTCTTGCCCCTATCCTCTCAGCTCAGGTGCTGAAATTTCTTCCCCTCTCAAGAAGAAGTAGTCAGAACACTGGACAATGTGTTTAACATCTTTTCTCTTTCTCTGTCTGGCACCAAGTAGGTGCTGTCTTTGCCCCAGCACCTCTTCCTGCCAAGACACCTGTGAGCACCTGAAGCAAAGCCATGGGAAAATGTCCTTCTGGTAGAGAAGTATTTAGATATGGGAAAACTTGTTATGGTACATGCCAGCTGAATATCATCCCTGTCCTTTCCAAAACAGTATACAGAATTGTTCCTGTCTCTGTGAGATCTATTCTGTTCTCCCTCTTGCTTTTTGGTACTCCTCTCTCTTCAAATCTTAGCTTCCTAAGAGTATGTTCACTCATTTAATTTCTTTTTACAGAAACTGAAGTGCTTTGATACCATGCAGTCTGCTATGGATTGAATGTTTGCCCCTCCTGACCCAAATTCACAGTCCTAACCCCCAAGGTGACAGAATTAGGAGGTGGGGCCTTTGGGGAGATTAGGTCATGAGGGTGGAGCACTCATCAACAGGATTGTGCCTATATAAAAGGGATCCTAGAGAGCTCCCTCTCCCCTTCTGCCATATGAGGTCACAGTGAGAAGACAGCTGTCTAAGAACCAGGAAGCAGGCCCTCATCAGACACAGAGCCTGCTGGCACCCTAATCTTGGACTTCCCAGCCAACAGAACTATGAGAAATAAATTTCTGTTTTTTGTAAGCCAACCAATCTGTGGTATTCTGTTAAAGCAGCCCAAGTAGACTAAGACCAATCTTCCATTTTTCATCATGAGCACAGTTGTCATGATGAGCTGGGGTGAGGGGAGATGGAGGTACGTGGCCCAACAGGGCTCCAGACTTTTCCACATGTCACCAGGGAATATCTCAGGAGTTGGTGTTGATTTCCCTTCCCTATCCCCTGCTAAGAATTTCCCTGCTTCAGTCTTCTACAGGAACTGAAAGATATCTTGGTGGAAATAAGGAATGTGAGCACTCAGCAATGCGTTTGGAAGCAAAATCAAAACTTTTAGGGTCTTGTGACAGTTTCAAGTGCAAACAATCTTGTGGATTGTTTGCAATCCACAAATATCTCAAAATTTTAGAACTTCTAAGATGTGGCTATAGTTTATATAATCCATTATTAAGAATGTCTAAAAGTGAATCTTTTAAGGAATATAAGGGATGTATAGCTGTGTTCTAGGTCTTCATTTGCAAACTCAAAGGCCAGAAGCAAAGTGCTAGGGCCCAGATGAACAAAAGGTGGATATCTACTTGTACAAAAAAACAAAATATGTTAAAAGAATGAAACATAACTGGATTTTTTTCTATTCAAGGCTACATTTCCTGAAACCATATCTGAGCTCTGTTTTACTAACTATGCCAAATGCCCAATCCAAGGAGTAACAAACCCATCCTACTGATGAATTGAACAGTTTATTATTCAATGCCAGTTTGGGGTTTAGAAAAAAGGAAGGAAGCTCAACTATCCTTATCATTATCCAGCCAGCCAGGATATCTGTGGAGGGGGTGATCATCTATGTAATAAAATTCTAGTGCTCCAGGAGGGGTCATTCCAGGAAAAAACTGATTCAGCTGGCCCAGCCCAGATACCCCTTGACATTCATAGTAGAGCAATTGTACAAGGAAGAGCCATTGTTTAGGGACCTTCTCTGTGTTCGCTTCTTTATAAACTATAAATGTACCTACTGCTTCATATAATTCATTTTAGAAAACTCTCTATCCATCAAATATCCTTCATCTGAATATATGAGAGAGAGAGAGAGAGAAGGAGAGAGAGAGAAAGAGAGAGAGATCTGTAAAGCACATCATCATTTACTCCTGGGAAGTAGGACGTGAAGGAGGGTAAGAATGGGAGAAGTAAAGGCTTGCTTTTATTTTTTTAAATTCTACACAAAACTGGATTTGTTTGAACTTTGTTCCAACAAATATGCACTTCCTTTGTAATTTTAAAAAAAGAAATCCCCCTCAAACAATTGTTGCCCACACTTCTGGAGTGTTAATGGCTTATCCATTGGTACAAACTTTGCCTTGCTTAACATGAAATTTTCACTTGGTGTTTTTTCATGCCAGTATTAAGAATTATGAATTGGCCGGGCATGGTGGCGCATGCCTGTAGTCCCAGCTACTCGGGAGGCTGAGGCAGAAGGATCCCTTAAGCCCAGGAGTTTGAGGTTGCTGTGAGCTAGGCTGATGCCACGGCACTCACTCTAGCCCGGGCAACAGAGTGAGACTCTGTCTCAAAAAAATAAAAAAATAAAAAAAATAAAAGAATTATGAATTGAATTCTATCCTGTATAAAAAGACCATAAACTATAAGAGCTGGAAGACCACTTAAGGCAAACCCTAAATATTAGAGGAAAGGAGACTAGGTGATAAATCACATGTTTATGATACATTCTCTCATTCATTCAGCAAACATTCTTAGAGTGTCTATATATTTAATCACAAATCAAAAGCATGTGGGAGTTATAATTATAAGTTTGATACAGATCTGCCCACAAAGGACTTATCATCTAGTACAGATTTATTCCATACCCATAATATGGTTACACAATTCTAAATATATTCATACTCATATACCCATATGTGTAGATGGAAATCAGTAGACCCATTTCATGGGCAAAGAAATTGAGAATAAGAAAAGTGAAGTGTTTTTTCCTGAAGTCACACACCACTAAAATATTGGTGATATAGTCAAACTCAGATCATCTGCTTCCAATCCAGCAGTCCTGGTCAGTTTTGTACTGGGCATTCTTCTCTTAGGATTTATTCCAGGAGATTAGAGATGATCAGCAGTGAAATCATTTTGGGTTTTTTTTTTTCTAAATTTCTAGTTCAATTTTTTTTCTAAATCACAGTGATCAGTTTATCAGTGTTAGGCTTATTTATGTCCTCAGTTTTAAATATTCTATTGAATAGCTCAGAACTATTTCCTTGATCCAAAGCTGATATTCACTTGGCCAGCCCTATTACTTAAATCATCTGTCATGGAAGAAAAAAAAGCTCATTAGAGAAGATTTTTCAATATTCTCAGATGTCTAATTAAAACAAGAATTAAAAATCATAAAACTGATTAAATTTTATGTGGAAGAAAATAACCTTTGGACTGCTGGTATTTATGCTTCTTGGTGACCTCTCAAGCTAAATAATTCTAGCCAAAAATAAGACTGTGATGAAAAGTGTATTTGGATTGCTTTTCATGCTTCCTCACAAATCTTCCTAAAGACCTTGAACATTCTGTGGATAGAGGATATCATGACTTATGATACAGGTTAGAATAAAAGATGTTTTATTGACCTTAGAATGAAAAAATGTATCTTCTATTTTAGGATTATAACTTACCTATAATTTTATTTTATAGAGATGCAATAGACTGAATTATGCTCCCCAAAATTTATATATTGAAGCCCTAATCTCCAATGTGACTATATTTGTAGATAGAGCCCATAAGGAAGTAATTAAGGGTAAATGAGGTCATAAAGGTAGGGCCTTGATACAGTATGATTAGTGTTCTAAGAAGAGAGTCCAGAGAGCTTTCTCTTTCTCTCTCCCCCACCTACACAAAGTGGTCATGTGAACACATAGCAAGAGGGAGGCCAGCTGCAAGCCAAGAGGAGAGGTTTTGGAATGAAACACCTTGCTGGCACCTTAATCTTAGACCTTCCAGACTTCATAACTGTGAGAAAATAAATCTCTGTTGTTTAAGCCACTCAGTCTACAGTGTCTTATTATGGCAACCAAGCAGCCCAATACAAAGGAAAATGACTGCTCATTTACATGAATAGGTAATTTTGAGCAGAAATATCTTTGGATGGAGAAACTTAAGATTGCTGTTCTGGGCATAAAGCTTTGCTCCAACTGATAACTGGTTATGAGAATGACAGTATAAACTGTAGCATGACTAACGTGGCAACCGTCATTCCCTTGAAAATTACTTAGTCAGAATATGGAGTTAATGGTGATATCCCTAGTTCAATCTCTTAATCTCAAAGAAAACAAGGGTAGCTGACTGTCAACCTGGCCTTCCTTTCTATAACATAAGAACTTCCCAACTGAACTTACTTTACTTAACAAAAGCATCAGTTTCTCTCTCTTCATAAATACTGGTGTTAAAAGAATTACATGGAGAAAGAGAAAACTTAGTACACTTTCTAGGGAAGTGTTTACATTATAACTGAATTTGTAGGAAAAGGGAGAACAGACAGCCTCTGGGCAAACATTTTCCCCATTTTCCCTCATAGCAGACATCAAGGTCCACTTTCCTGCCAGGCCTCCAGGCAACTTCAGAATCCATTTCTACATGGCGGTCTGGGCAGCACTTCCGAGGGACTGGTGTTGGCATGCACCCAGAGCTTCATTGGTATGCCTGAGTGTAACTCAGCCTGCCATTCCTTTACACAGCCACAGACCCAGGTGTGGGGGAAACGGGGCTGAATCTAAGATAAATTAAACTAAAAGCAAGAAAGATTTAAAACCACAACTCTCATATTACTATATTTGGGAGCTGAGAAACATTAATAATTCAGCACATATTGTGTGATCTAATAATTGCTTATATAATATTTATCCTTGGAATGGCTGTGGGCCAACACTACAGGTTGGCTAATGCAAGCTTCACTTTCAATACCCTTCTCTTTTGCCTGACTCTGGTATAGAGGCCTTAAAAGCTGAAAACAGGTTTATTCAGTCTCCTTTTAAGGTAGGTGTGGGCATAAGCCATAGGTCTGGGATATGCAGGAATCTGCTGAAGCCCCCGGTTCTTCAGTCTGGAGTACAGTCATGAGGCCTGGAGATGTGGCAGCTTCCAGTGCCCGTAAAGCAACATACATAAGCATAAGTGCCAATATTGGATGGTGCAACAGAAACACGGGAGAAGCCTGGGTTCCCAAAGTCATCACTAAACCCACCCACCTTGGACTGCTACCATGAGCCTTCTTCTTATGCATGGCAGTTTTAAATCTAGGGTTAGTCAGGTTTTTCATATTTTGAACTTGAACACATTCCTGATTAATACAATGGCTTAATAAGTTTAATAAAATCACAAAACTTAAAGCAAAACAAAGACTCTATATCATAAATATTTATTCATGAAAACTTAAAAACCTTTCAAAGCATACAAAGACCTAGCTATCATCCTCAGTTGAGCAAATGCTCACTTCCCTCTTCTATCCTAGGGGAAAGAGCACCAATCCTCTTACAGTGATGAAGGAGACAATGACTTCGAACTTGAGCCTTGTAATGCTGTTGCTTTTATAATTCTATCTGCTGTCACCTACTCTCTCACCGATTCTGTGTGCTTGTTCCAGTTCTTTTTTATGTCTAATAGTCCCTCTCTTTTCCCAGCCATGGTTGCCTGCCAGAGCAGAGGAATTCCATCATATAGGCCAGCTGTTTCCGGATCCTGGACCGATCCAAGCTATGCTTGGCAATATATAAAAAGACCAAGCCCAACCAGTCTGTAGAGTGTGGAACTGGTTTTGCTCCCTAAGTCACTAAAGCCTATGTACATACCAACAACAAGTAGCCTTGTCGCCCAACCTCGTTTCCACTGGCCTATTGACAACACAAACCCCCTTAGTGTAGACACCGTTAGTGTCCTACAAACAGGTCTACTTTAAAGGACCCTTGCATAGAGCCATTCTAGTCTTTGATAAACATTTCCTTTTCTCGCTCCCAAATTTAACACAAGAAGCAGAATGCTCTATTGATTTGAAACTATCCATGTTTTATTCACATAACTGTGGTTTGCATAAGCTATACAACACACATGTACTCATATTTTTAGCTTTTCTGGAGGAAGAAATTTTTAGGGCAAAATCTGTTGAGGTGAATATTATCAGGTTTTTTAAACAAAAATGTTTATGTGCTATTAATAATATAAAGCAAAATCATTGTATGCCCCGAGAGGTCACCTCAGTTTACACACCTGTGATTTTCATCACTGAGATGATATTCAGAGCTATTCATTTCCATCCAATCAGAACCCAGCTTTTGATTGTCTGCAGGTCATACCCACAGAGGTGTTGACTTATTCCAGCACCCACATTTTTATCATTAAACTGAGAAAGAGTTGATACGGCCCTTTACAAGCAACATAAATTTGTTGAAAGGGAAAAACTAGTAAAATCATTGTTATGCCAATCCCTCCCCAAAATCTGCAATTAGATAAGATTATTTTAAGAGCAGAACATTGGAATTGGGCTGGGAAAAAGAAGGAGGAAGGGAACAAGGGCGAACAGGAGGAGGGAGAGAAGAAAGGTAAGTCTTGAAGACCACGACTTTCCTATGTAAAACCTGTCCTGTAACTTTATCCCAGAGTCTCAGATCCACTCTTCTACTCCCCTGAATCCCGGCCTCCTCCCCTGAAGCTCACCAGCCTTCGTGACCTAGTTCTTCGCAGTTACTCCCTGTGCAGGTTGGTCTCCCTCCAATTGCTGTGTTAAGATTCTGCTTCAAACTGAAGGGCAGAAACTATATTACAGTCTCCTTTGTGATTCCTGTAAGGAAGACTGCCATAGAATTGTATAGTTATTTGGGGGGGGCGGTAAATGTAGGATCCAGTCAATAAAAAGAGTACCTAAATAAAATCAAGTGGTGAAATAAATCAGCCTCAACCTTAGCACAAGCGCACAATTCTGGTACTGCTCTGCAGGCAGACTTCTTGTGCAGAAAGTCTTTCAATTTGGCTTCAGCTGTTTGTGTCCTAAACGTTCATTTTTCCTGGGGCGTTGCATGCATCCATGCGTTGGCAAACTGTAGAAGTGCAGGCTTTTCCCTTTGTTTGCCCTCTTCCCTCACTGTGTCATCATGAGTTCCTACAACACACTTCCATCCTTCAGCATTCCTCCAAACCGCTAGGTAATAATGTCGGGTTCTCCCAGAAGTGCTCTCACCACATACCACACAGTGGGGTCTTTCTGCAGCTCAGCAAACTTCCAGCCAGAGAGTAAGGCATCAATGTCCCCACATTACAGGCACCGTCAATCTCTGTGAGTGAACTCTCTGAGCCCCTATTACTTGGATGGAGTTTATAGGAGAAAGTATAAAATCCTAAAGTCTCTATCCTATGCATTCCTTCCATTTGTTTTTGCTTACTTTCTTTTCCTCTTTTACATGGACTGATGGAGCAGTGAGGATGATGGTCTCAGGACTGGTTTTGCTCATTTTTATTAAGGTCTACATAAATGATTCCAGCACTTCTTAGTCTCCGTTTTGAGGTTCCCACTGGAATTCTAAAACAAAAGGAAATCTTCCACTCTAATTTCTGCTATATAGCAAAAGAAATTAAGATATTTTATGTGGATTTAAAAGGTTTTTTTTTAAATCTAGGTTTTTAACTTTACAACATTAGTAATTTGAATATCAAGTTAAAATATACTTAATAAATAGTCCTGTCTGTAAAATCACCTTCCCGTGACATTAAAAATAACTTGGCCAATCTTTGTCACTACTGGAAATTCCTGGTACGATCCCCCACCCACCAGATCAGCTTGCCTAGGAGTCTGACTGATGTGAGCACTGAGCCATCCTGACTTTTCTCAGATATTTCAGCCCCGATTTGGATTGCTAACTACCCACCTCCATGCCTGCACAAGGGCTCAGTGCACAGCACTGAAAATTCCTCCCAGCCCAGATGTTGCTGCTTTCGCCTCCTCACCAGATCTCAGCTGGCCTTATGGTAGACCCACAACTACAGTTTACATCAATTAACTCTTCAAGTATGTGAGAAGCTTCGATAGAGCAGATATAACATATTTCTTCTTAAATGGTCTTTCTCAAGGGAAAGAATTGAATACCCAGATATTTTGTGCTATTGCAGGCTCTCAAATCCTTCTTCTTCCCAGAACCTTTGCATATTGTTGTGCAAAGGTGTAGTTTATTATCCAGCCTCTCTAAGTAGGCAGGAAAAAATGACTTGGCCAGATATAGAACCTTGCAAGGATAGACATGGAAATTATAAAATGTGTCTACTTGTATTTCTAAGCCAGAAGTAATAATGAATGAATTTATTTATTCAACTAACATTTGTTGGACGCATTATTATGGGCCAAGCACTTTGTTATTTTGAGGGACCCAGCGATAGAGGGGTTCCAATTGTATACAAAGGCATAGACATGTAAACAAATATGCTAGATTATTTATCGCAATGCTAACTTATTGCTATTTTCTGACTGTGGAGATTAAATTGAAAGAATTTCTTCCATGTTGCTACTTTCCTAGTCTTGGAAAATCATCATAGACTTTGGTGTCTGGGACAAAAGAAGTTACAGGACAAGTGGACATCTTTTTTAACTCACATTTTTCTTTGGGGCTCTAGAAACATTTATAAAGACTAAAGATGGAGTTTGAAGGGAGGAATGATACCTGAGGACCGTGGAAAAGAACAAAGGTTTGGGGTTGGGGATTTTCTGTGAATGGTACCCAATGTTCCTCTCACCAGAGAGGCAAACTTTAATGGGAAATGATAAAACCATAAACTAAGACCCCTGGTGAAAGATTTATAGGTCCACACTAGCCACCAAGAAAATGGTGTTGTCTAGCTGGGAGTAGAGTCATGCACCTTTCAGAAGCCCCAAAGGGCTTGGGAAGTGGGCACTTGCATGAGTAGCTGTCATGATGGAAGTCCTTCTACCTTTCTCAGGTAAGAATCGAGGTCTTGTATTATCACAAGGAGGGGGAGGTACTTCCCAAAGCACGAATGAGACTGAATTAGTTTATACTTTCTCAAGCAAGGGCTGATCCAGATTGATGTTTAAAAATTGAGAAAGTTGATGTTTTTGTACCTGCCTCTTTTGTAGGAAACACTTCTGCCACTCAGATAAATATAATAAAGGAAATATGCCATGAAGGAAACATACATGGAGGAAAAAAAGGAAGAAATGGTCGGTCTTTCTAGGAAAATAGGAAGGTGTGGTGAAAAAAGGCTTTATGTCCCCTACTTCCTAAATCTTTCCACTTTTTATAAATATTCATGTCCAATGTCTGTAGTGTATGCTCAAAAGCATGTTAACAGGGTTGTGCCAACTAACTAATATGGAAAGATGAGGACAGAGAAACTTGTAATGCATTAAAGTGATCCCTTCTAAGATGATTATTGATAGGCTAATAGATTTATTTTTTATTTCATGAATAAATTCTTTAATGCCTTAACCTAAACAAAAAAGTAATAGTGTAAACAAATTAGGCCTAATCAACGAAGCAGTCCAAGACACCTATTGTTTCTTATAATAGCTCTGAGTAGGTCATTACCTTCCTTGCTTCCATGTATGATGATAGGTAAGTAGGTAGGTAGGTAAATATATAAATAGATAAAATTTACATATTAGATTGAAATTAAAAGCAAAATGCATTGTTCATTATATGTCTATGTATAATTGTATGAGTGTATATGTTTGTTTTTTCAAGTGATTCAAAAGAAGAAAAAATTCACACAACTGTTAATGATGGTTCATTCCAGGAATGGGAAATCCATCTGTTTTTCCTTTTCTCTACAATTTTTATCTTATTTTTTTCAGTACTATTCAATATATTTCAGTATCATTTTCTTCCAAGATTTAATTATTTTGTTATTTTTTTTTTTTTGGTCTTTCATTTTCCCATCAACAGTTTCACAATAGATATTTAATACCTGGTGATTAGACAAAAATAAAAGCTGTATGTCTTTATCTCTAATTTTGAGAGTAGGCCAAAGGGGAGAAAACACTTTTAGTTTAAAAGTCTATGGGTTTACGTGCACATCTGGTAGTAACATTCATCAGGTGTCGGGCAGCTGGGAGCAGGGAGGAGGGGATGGGTATATTCACACCTAATGGGTGCTGAGTGCACCATCTAGGGGATGAGCACACTTGTAGCTCTGACTCAGGCCGGGCAAAGGTAATATATGTAACCTAAACATTTGAACCCCCATAATATTCTGAAATAAAAAATATGTATTTTTAAAAAAAGAATAAAAATTAAACTCATGGAAGAGAAAAAAAAGAGCCTATGGGCAGTAGAGATTCCAGAAGTATTACTGCTTGTGGAATGAGTCGTTAAGACAAGCTATAGAACTCAGAAATCCCAGGGTCTGTAAAGTCTAGCCATTAAAACAGATGGTGCTTCTCATTGTCTAAGATGTAGGGCCGAGAGTCCCAGCCCATCCCCACCTCATGGCCTTTACACTTGTTCTTCCCTTCACCTAGAGACTCCCAGGGGATGCCATTTCATGTCATAGTGGGCTCAGCCAGTTTTAACTTCCCTGAGCACTGAAGCTGAGGTAATCCCGCCAACCTTACCTGGACAATCCTAACCGTATCCCTTTACATTATTTTCTTCACAGTGAATATCACAGTCTTCAATTATCATACATATTTACTTTCCTGTTTATTGTTGAACTCTGCTGACTAAATGATAAGTTGCTGAGGACTGAGGCTGTGTCTGACTTGTACAATCTGCATCTCCAGAGCCTGGGACAACCTCTATGTAGTCAACATTCAATGTACTTTTGGAATTAATGATTGAAAGGGTTTTTTACTATCTTAATTAGGCATTTGTCAGGTATCAAAACTTCTGAATATTTAGAAACCACTTATTCCATAGAGCCAGTGAATTGACTGATAATTCAACTATCTGTTTATGTAATTGAATATCTTCTGCTCTGCTAACTCAGAGTGCAAGCACAGCTAAATCTCTTTTCTTTTCCTAATTAATCCAACTGCCTTATAAAAGGAGAGTTCAATATCCTACTCGCTTGTAGCTTAAAACAATGAAAAACTACCCGATGAGCAAAAATGGATTTGCTACTCTGCCATTTTCCTAATTACCTCATTTTACCAAGACTTATTATTTATACCTTTTATTCTTTCACTTAGAGATACTTCAATAACATTATATTCTCAGAAAGTTTGGGGAAATTTGAAATGTTAATTCTATTAAAAGTTTTTCAAAAAAAAATTTTTATTATTTTATCTTTTCAAATGCTTTCAGTATATTTTTATATAAACCTTGGCACTGCTGATTTGGTTTAGTCATTTCATGGATATAAATTAACATCTCCTGACTATACTGGATAAACTAACATAACCTAGTTGGCTAAGCCAGTCCTCATTTTCAAACCAATCCACAAATCAGACTATAATTTTTAATTCAAAACTATATTAATATGCATTAAAAGGAATATTATAAAAACTACTGAATAAATTGCAGATCACATTATGAAAAATAGATTAATTTTGAACACACTTTATGATAAAGAACGATATATGCTACTAAAAACTGATAGGTCTGGCACCTAGCACATAAATTTATCTCTTGTCAATAGGAAGTAGAAAATTTAAGCCAAATCAAAATGCCTGTATTTAGAAGAAAATGTAATTTTATTTTCAAAATAAGCTTTATAGCTTTTGCATTACATCAAACATGAAAAACATGTAATTTTTTAAATTGTTTGATTTTATTGACTATAACCTGAAACATTTTCTAATTCTAGAACACATTCTAAATTATTTAAAAGAACCTCTAATTCTTTGGCTGTTTAAAAGTGTTTTTCTTTTCAGCGCATTATAGGTCATAAGAATAAGTATTACCAAGAGCTAATTTCTAAAAAAAAAAATGGGAAAAAGCCAGTTTGCATGCATAATGTTTCTTAGTGATAGTTTCTCTTCTTTACTCCTACAGGATTCTGCCTTAAGTGGACTGTGTTCTTTTACAATAGCTGGTGAGTAGAAGAGGGAAAATCACTGAATGAATACTGTAATTAGTCCCACAGTCTTACTCTACCAGAGATATGAACTCAGAAATCCCACATGGCCCCCCACATACTCTCTTTCTGACAACTACATCAACCTTAACACAACATTTTTTTTCTCAGTTTTTTTTTTTTTTTTTTAAATTTATTTCAGTTCTTCATGGGGGTACAAAAGCTCAGGTTATATACATTGTCCGTGTCCCACCCATCCCCCTGAGTCAGAGCCTCAGGCGTGTCCATTCTCCAGACAACATTTTTAATGAATGAAAGACTAAAAGCCCTGAGGATTTATGGTAACTTATTAAAGGAAACCTCTCCTTAGATGCCTAGGAGGGGTTTTAACACCTTGGTGATGTGCACTTTTATAAGATTTGGGATGGGTGAGGAATATGCCTTTCTTTTATAAGTGGAAGAAGCACTGTTTTAAATGAAAATAAGTTCTCAGGCAGAAAAAATTTAGGAAAATATGGAAATTAAGGTTCTGAACATTGATTTCCTTAAATCTGTGTCCATGAGTAACTCTAATCAAATTTAAAGACTGCTGTTTTAAAAGTTCCCATCACTTGACAGACCCATGTCTGACTGACCTCCCCATCCCTCTCTGGGATAATACTTCCTTTTAAACTCCTAAAACCTAAGAGTTTATGACACCCACTTACCTTGGACAATGGAGCTTCTCACTAACCCTCCCAAGGAAAGTTATTGTCAGTGACTACAGGAGGTCCTTCCCCCACCTTGTTGAATGAAGCTACCTCTGTTATTCTGAGGTGATCTCACATTCTAAGGGAGTCAGCCCAAGTTATTCTAAGAGGTACTGCTTACACATATCAGTTTGAAATAAAAATGATTCCTTTGTGATAACATGCTCAGTATTCCAACTTTACTGTGGGGTGAACACAAGAGCTTAGTTATCATCTATCATGGCCATTCCCATTTGTTAACTCAATAAATAATGCAAAAATGGATCAGTTCAGTAGAAGGGTAAGTAAGAGCATTGGAGTTGACAAGATCTGGCCAACATCTCTGCTCTGGCCCTTGACAGATACACGATCTTGGGCAAGCAGTCCCCGAGTTTCACTGTTTTCAACCATCCAATGAAGATTAAATTACCAACTTCATAGGCGTTTTGAGGATTAATTGAATTGACATCTGTAAAGCCCATAGCACAGCCACATGTCGGACATAGCAGCCAAATAATAGAATGTTAGATCCTTTTCCTTATTCACCATTTGCTCAGATAAGCACAAAATATCGAGAGGCAGTCAGACATAGGAACAAAAAGTTAAAATAGAGTTGATTAGAGACTATAAAAGAGGCATGTATAAAGTACGATGAAAATACAGAGCCAGAATCCAGGAAGGCAGTCCTTCCTATGAGTAAATCCATATAATTTAATTATACTGAATAAAACAAATCATCACCGAGATCCTGCTGTCTATTCAGCACTATTGCATCCAATGAACCATTCAGAGTACAAACTGTAAACTGTGTCCCTTGGTAGTTTATAATTTAGTTCAGAAGACAGGAAAAACAATAATTTGCAAATATGTATGTGCAAATATTTGTTCCCTATTATGTGCCCCAAACTACACAATGTGGAGAGTATGCATGGCCCCTTCCAGAGAAAAATTGTAGTGGTGGATGGAGGCTAATAAGTAATAACTTAATCAATTAAATAATTAATGCCTCTTGATGAGGGACCAAGAGGTAAATAGGGAGGGTGAATCATGGAGGGAAGAGAGGAGCACCTGTCATACGAGGCTGCCTCCAAACTCCCTCTGAAGACCCAGGCAGCCCTTTCTGAATTCATGGGTAGGAGACTCAGATTCTGCAACTTTAGGTTCCTGTGTGAAAGAAATCCTTTCAGTTTTTGTACATCATATAATTTAATAACTCTACTTTGCTTTTTCCTAAGACTGTAAGTAATGAAATGAACACAATCTACCAAGATTATGTATTCCATTTCTGATATATGAGCCATTCATTCTTATCAGATTATACACTGGAAAACATGATCCCTGTTCTAGCTATTCTGAACTCTGCTCAGAGATGCTCATGCTTCACCATTTGACAGAAGATACCTGATTTTATAGAGTATAGAATCACAGGATTTTTTTTAATTTCAAAATATTACAGGGGTACAAATGTTGAGGTTACATATATTGCCTTTGCACTGCCCAAGTGAAAGCTACAAGTGTGTCCATCCCTCAGACAAGGCAAACTGCACCTATTAGGTATTAATTTAACCATCCTCTCTTCCCCTCCCCTCCTGCCTGACACCCAATGAGTGTTACTTGCATATATGCACATAAGTATTGATCAATTAGTACCAATTTGATAGTGAGTACATGTGATGCTTGTTTTTCCATTCTTGTGATACTTCACTTGGAAGAACGGGTTCCAGCCCCATACAAGATAATACTAGAAGTGCTAGGTCGCCATTGTTTTTTTGTGGCTGAATAGTACTGCATGCTGTACATATACCACATTTTATTAATCCACTCACAGATTGATGGGCACTTGGGTTGTTTCCACATCTTTGCAATTGTGAACTGTGCTGCTATAAACTTTTTCGTGCAGATGTCTTTTTTATAGAATGCCTTTTCTTTCCTTTGGGTAGATACCCAGTAGTGGGATCACTGGATCAAAAGGTAGTTCTACTTTTAGTTCTTTGAGACATCTCCATATTACTGTCTATAGAGGTTGTACTAGTTTTCAGTACCACCAGCAGTGTATGAGTGTTTTATCTGTTTTAACTTTGTTGCTTTGTTTTATCATAGTAGTATCTGGCCTTTGACCTTTAGCTTTTGGATAATTTTATCTTGGTAAGTGTTTATTGTGCTGATCTGCAAATAATGCAGTTCTGAGTATTTCCTATAGAGCAGGTCTGGTCTTGATGAATTCCCTTAGTGTTTGCTTGTATGAGAAAGACTTTATTTCTCCTTCATATATGAAACTTAGTTCTGCAGGATGCAGAATTCTAGGCTGTGTACTATTCTGTTTGAGAAGACTGAGGATGAGGCCCCAATCCCTTCTGGCTTATAGGGTCTCAGTTGAGAAGTCTGCAGTTCCTCTGATGTGTTTTCCTTTATAAGTTACTTGCTGCTTTCACCTTATAGCTCATAGGAGCACCTCTTTCATGTCTATTTTGGCCAGTCTGATGACTATGTGTCATGGTGTTTTCCTCTTTGTGATGAATTTCCCAGGGGTTCTATGAGCTTCTTATACCTGGATATCTAGATTTTTAGCAAGGCCAGAGAAATTTTTCTCAATTATTCCCTTAAATAAATTATCTAACCCTTGTGTATTTTCTTCTTCATCCTCAGGGATGCCTGTGATTCTTATGTTAGGTCTCTTTACATAATTCAATATTTCTTGTGGGCTTTGCTCATTCCTCTTATTTCTCTGCTCTATGTCTGTGAGTGATTTGTTTAGTTGAAAGGTAGTGTCCTCGAGCTCTGAGATTCTTTCTTCTGCCTGAAATAATCCACTCTTATGGCTTTCTATCATATTTTGTAATTCCTTAAATGAATTTTTCATTTCCAGAAGTTCTTTTTTATTTTTCTTTAGTAATTCAATTTATTTAGTGAATTTTGGTTCATTTCCTGCATTGTTTTTTGTGGTTTCTTTGTGTTGGGTTTCTATTTTATCTTGAATTTCATTAAGCTTTCTTACAATCCATATTTGAAATTCTTAATCTATTATTTTAATATTCTGCTTTTGACTGGTATCCATCACAAAGGAGCTGGTGTTTCCTTTTGTGGGTGACCTTTCCATCTGACACTTCATACTTCCAGAGTTCTTTTGCTGGTTCTTTCTCATTTGGAACAGATGTTGCCTCTTTTGGATTTTCTTTTGTTTAGATACTGACATGCCCATTTTAATCTCTGAGTGCTTGTGAGTGTGACTCTACCACACCCTCTATGATGAGTCAGTAAATGCTGTAATGGACATGCAAACTGCTCTCTTTGTCAGCTGCTCTATTGTTTTTGGATCCTGTGACCGGCTCTAGTTCCTCAGAAGGTCTCTAATGCCCTAGGCAGTGGGTGGGGCCCTGGAACTTCCAGGTGAGTCCTTTATTCACCACCACAGCGGAGGAAGGTGGGGAACTGATGTTGAGTAGGGTTAGGGTGGGTGAGCCTGCCCTCCAGCTCCACAAATGCTGGTAAATGATATGCAGGGGTTAAAGGACCATCACCTGCCTCTAGGCTAAGCTGCCTGGGAGGGGCTGAAGTGGCCCTTCTTTACCAGAGAGTCTGAGTGTGGAGGTGGGGCTGTGTGAGACCAGCAATCTGGTAGTTTAGAGCAGGCCTCACTGTTTTCAACCCTCCCCTATTTCTCAGTTTCTCCCAGGCCTCTGCCTGTAGTAAGGACTTCAAGTCAGCCAAGCTCCCCAGTGACTGTCCTGCAGGCAGGGAGATTCCTTGGTCAGGGTTCTGGCCTGAGCTTGGAGCAATGCCCTCCTGAGGAAGGAGAGGTACCCCACTAGGTCACCACAGCTAGGACCCCCACTAATCTTTATTCCTCATTCTTCCCCCATAGGCACCTGCACCTTGTGAGACTAATTCACAGAATTCCCTCTGTGCTCCTGGGCAATGCAATGGAGATGTGGGTGTATGGGATCTGATCTGTGGGCCCATTCCTAGGGCCTGGGAGATCAATCCCTGACCATGCCAGGGAGAAGAATGCTGGTCTTGTGTCACCCATAGGGTTCCCCACAGTAGTTCAATGTCCCTCTGCCTCTGGGCCTGTCCTGTTCTAATGGGCCTGACAGACAAACAGCAGCAGCAGCCAGGGTCTCGCAGAAAACATGGCTTTCCTCACCCTGCCCAGAGCCCCCGGAAGAGGCTGCTGGTGGCAGCTCAGGGCAGAGCTTTGCGCACCCCAGCTCGAGAGCTCTTGGGCCAGGAGTGTGGTGGAGCCTAAAACCAAGTTTCCAAACACAACCTACAAGCAGAGTAACCTGAAGATGGTGGCAACAGAAGGTGACTGGGCAGGTGGCCACCGAATGTGACTGGGCAGATGGCCCAGATGAAGAGATTGTAATCTGCTTCTTAGGAATCAGCATCCTACAGATGCAGGTAAGCTGTGCAGAAAATGTGGCTCTCTTCACCCAGCCTAGAGCCCACAGAAGCAGCTGCCAGTGGCCTTCCAGGTTGACTCCTGATGCTCTCTGGTCAATTCCCATCCCCTTCTCCTGCTGATTTCCAGGGGCAAGGTGCCTGTCTCCAAATTCCAATGGACAGCCACTGGAAGTCACAATTCAGTCTAGTCCCTTCCCAGCCCAGTGGAGTCCTAGCTTAGTGGGCACAAGAGCTCAGGCTGGCTCTTGCTATTTTCTTCTCTCCACAGAGCCTGTTGTCTAGTGCAGTGGCTTTGCACCGACTCCAGGCATGCTGCTGTCTGAGCAGACAGAGGGTCTTTGAGGGTGGCAGGCATCCTCCTGCAGGTTAGATTGAACCGTGCCAGCAGGGCGGGCGTGCCCCCCCACCCCCATTCTCTATTGATCTCCTCATGCTCTCCAATCTTTGTGAATGTATCTCCCCATCACCTTTTTTCCTGCGCTGAATGTCCCACACTGCTTCTCCACAAATTCACAATGCTGCTTTTGGAGTGAGCAATCTACACGTAGGCAGCCATCTGTGCTCTTCACCTCCTTCCCTGGGAGCAGTGAGCTGGGAAGCCACCACTAGTCCACCATGTTTGGGGGGAAATCACAGGAATTGATTAGGCTTAAGAAATATTTTAAATACCAACCCCAAAGGGGAGTTCATAACTACAGATATCAGGTTGCTATTAAATTTGACTCAATGGAGCTGACAGAAGAGTATGGATCTTGATGTATTGCCTTTAATTTTCCTAAACAGAACACATTTTTTATGGTAACATGATAAAGCAAAGTACATTACTCCTAGCCATTAGGATTCCAAGAAACTGTCAAGCTCAAAAGAAATCTTCCAGTATGGCACAGGGCTAAGAAATATTCTCTAATTTCAATGGCATTATTTACTTCTGACTTCAGGATTCTTGGAAATACTACTCTCTTACATATCTGGCAATAGAATTCAGAAGGCAAAATCATCTTTCCTTTCTCTCCCATCCACCACATTGACCACACCTCACACTGTCTCACTCTTGGCTCATCCCCAGATTCTCCACATCCAGAAGGCGTATGGCAGAAATATAAAGGGGTGACATTGGAGATAAGGGGACATGTGCACATATCATGGCTTCACTACTTGTGTGTGTGGCACTGAAAATTATTAACCTCTCTTAAACTTGACCAGTAGAATAAGGAAGACAGTATGGTCCATGCAGGACTATTGTGAGGATGTGATCCAGATTGTGAGGATGTAATCCACATGTAATCCACATGTAATCATAAAGCATCTGGAAATCAGTAAAGTTATATCGTTATTGTAACAGGAAGAATGAAGCCACTTAAGGGCAAAGGTATTGAGTTTTGGGGACACAATAGTCATCAATGCTTCTCAATTTTAAAACAATAGTTTGACATTCTCAAAAACAAAATAGCTCAGGTAAAAGGATCCAAGAGCCCTCTTTTTTAAAAAAAGAAAACATTTCACAAACAAATGCAGTAAATCAGAAGATTGACTGGAGAAGGTGTCCTCAAAGGGCTAGTTCCATAGTCAATATAGAAGGCCATGGAACAGTGTCTATAGAGATCTGAGAGAAAGAAACGTGATCTACCCAACCAAGTTGCTTTTTAAAGTACAAAGATAGCAACGAGATGTTCTCAAGAATGTGAGAACTCAGGAAAGATAACCCCTAAAAACCTTTTTGTTACTAAATTCTGGCTAACTGAGGGATAATAAAACTCAAAATTTTGAGTAGAGAAGGCATTGCAAAATGACAGGTTATAAGCATGGAATTCAATTAAATGTAGCAGTAAGATTGCATACTTGTGGGAATTATGGTTATTAAACAGACTATAATTTTGATAAACCTTGAAAATGTAAAAGTAATAATATAAAAACCAAAACTAAAAAGTGAAGGGAAAAAAAGTTTAAAAAAAAAGACAATGCTAATTTCCCCATTTATCATAGCTGAGAGTTAATTGGTATAGTGTAAAATTTAAACATGAAGTTTTAAAAAACATAATCACTGAAAATTCTTACTGCATTTCATTTTCTTTTGTTTTTATCTAGAGAGGGATGTTACAATATTTACAATAAATGCATCTTTTATGGTTGGAAAAAAATAATTATCTGAATTTGTGCAATCTTTTCCAATGGATTTCTGGTTTTTTCTTCTGCAAAATTTGAGAAAAAATAAATTAATAATTTAATAAAAATAATAAACTTTATCTCATTTTAATAAAATTGTATCTATACCTATCCATCTGTATATTTTACCTATCCCCAACCTTTATATTTTAAATGATGTCTAGAAAGCTATTTACCTGATATTAATGACCATTCTTTCTCAATGATAGGTCTTTAAGTAATTTTAAACTTTCTTTTTATACTTTTCACTGTTTGAATTTTAAATGACAGTGTATCATTTGAAGAGAAATCAGTGTAGTCATTAAAAAAAATTTTAAAAATGGGTGTTTTTAGGAGTAGAACTTGGCTAGGGGATACTTTTTATGTAACCAATGTGGTACTATTTGGGGTGTGTGTATGAAAATACTGCCATGTATCTCATATAAAATGGGGAAAAAAAGGAAGGAGGAAAATAGATTGCATGTGGAAGAGTAATGAATTCATTCCAAATTGTCTCATGTCCAAGGAGGTATAATTGAGAAGTGAAGTAAATTAAGGAAGGAAACGGTTATCAGACACCTCTTGTGGACCAGCTTAGAGTCCCCTTTCCTCATTGTTACATGCACTCCACAGCTTTTCCCAGGCTCGGGCTCCGGGGCCTTGCATCATGCCCACACAGTGCCCCTCTGGCCTCCCACCCCAAGTATCCCTGGTAAAGCCATCATAGAAACACACGTAGTGTCCACACTTGCAAGATCCAAGTATGGAAAAATTAACTCCCTGTGGGGTAAACTTTGACTAGTGGGATATTGGAGTCAGTGGAAAAATTCTTTTTTCTTCCTCAACCTTGTGGATGATCCTAGATCTGGGTTCTCACTTGAAACTGAGCAATCAGTTGTATATAAGGATTGTTATCTCCCTAAGGCACTCTAGAAATTGCTCACCCTCCTGCCCTGTTTCACTTTTTATCCCTCACTCCCATCCTGTGGGATTAAACTCGCCAATAAAATGATAGTCCTATACCCTCTCTACTCATTTTCCTGAGGCTCCGGTTGCTGGAGAAACTAGGTAGGATGGAAACTACTTCTCTACATAGTAATCTGAAAATCTAACTACTCTAAAATGAGGTGGCTTTGAAAATTACACAGTGTTTAGAAAATGATTTATCTTCCTGGTTAGGGGTTTAGACAAAGGACTAATGTGTGTCCCTGGGAAATGAGTTTTTATGTGCATTAAAAGTATGCATATATGTCTAATATAAAAGTTACATTTCAAAATTGAAGTCATAAAGAGGTATTCTACATCTTATGCTCAAGAGAATGCAAAAAACCACTTGTAATATCACCTCCACCCCCATCTGCCTTGGAGGACCTCAGCTTCATCTGTACGGGTCTTTCTCCACTCCACAGGACATGGAGTTCCAAAGGCAACCACCGACTACCCTGGAAGTGTCTCCTTTCTCCACCCTGTACCTTCATTCAACCCGTGCTTCAAGGAAATATGATAAAGAAGTGACTAAAACTTGGAGGCATGTAGTGAGTGGAGGTCCTGGGGAACTCAGGGTGAGAATAGTCCCAAAGGTAAGGAAGGATGTGGATGAATGGAGGATTCAAAGACAAAGGTTATGACAGAAAATTGCTTTTGCAAAAAATCACAACCTGAGGACAGGGAGTTAAAGAGTTATTTGTTCAATGCATGCACATTATCTGGAATATTTATAAAGTGCTTTAATGTCTTCAATCTGTAATATAAACTAGGTGTTCAGTTCTCAAGAAGAGAAGAACAGAAAACAGGAAAGTTTTGTTGCAAAGAAGGAAAAAATGTAAAAGATCATGAAACTTAACTGGGGAGAAAAGCCCAGAAGTAGTTTTCCCAGGTGGGGTCTCTAGAGTGATGGGGGTGGGGAGTTGACAGTGTTACCAGAACTGGGAACTAGAGCATTTCATTAAAATATTGAGAGGAGAAAACTTTCGTCAAACTATATTTGGGGTATTTGCCTAAAATCTGGTTTTGCAACAAAAAACCAGAAATCTGGTTTGGCTCCAAGCAAATCCCAAAATGAGAATAGTTAAATTAGGAGGTATAAATCATCTTTTCACATAAAGTCTGTTCATATTTTTTTCCAGAAGGATTCACATAGAGCTATTGCATATATTTGTGCAGACTGCACCTCCCAGGACACATCCCAGTCTCTGTGAATGGTGCCCCTGGGGGGTGTATGCGGACAACCCTTGCGTTGTATGCAGCTGTCATACCCTTACAATTGATGTACCTCTGAAATTGAGGACTTTTTTTCTTTTTATTGCAAAACATTTGAGTTTGAAATGTATTTTAAACAGCCAGTTCTCCATGGGAACTATTTTAACAGTAACTCTCACAGTTCAGTTGAAGCAGGTCTATCCTAAGGTTCATCTTTCCAACCTCATGCTCTGATTCTAGACCACTTGAGATTCTTGCCGTCTGCATTGATTTTCCATCACGTACGATGTGGTTTTAGAGAGGATTTGCCATCAGACTAGTAAACAGAGCCTATTTTTATATTCCATTTCCTTATAGACAAATTCTAGATATGATTTATAGTTCCATACTGTATATTGCCTCATACATAGTAAGTACGGAAGGATTATTAACGCAATGAATGATGAGGGGAACAAAGTCTACCGTTTCTTTTATATCTTCCCATAGCAATTGTGAAGGGATAACATCCAAAGGCAACATGTGAGTATCAACTAACAATTTTTCTAAATAATAGTTTCTTCTTTCAGAAATATTGTTTCAAACAGCTGAAGAACTAAATGAGGTTTCTGAAATGAAACTGCAAAGAAAGTCTGGAAGAAACAGTTCCTTCTTTCCTAATCAGCAGGCACGGTCCCATGGGTGGGTGCTGCCCTTCGGGCCAGTCCATGCTCTGATTGCATGCATGGGAGAAGCTGGCATCTGTTTGTGGGCATGGGGGAGGCAGTGAGAGAAACCCTTGCGGGGTGTCGGAACCTGATTGCTGGCTGATTCCCCCAGGGCAGGACCTAATTCTGGAGAGCTTCTCTGCCTCTCATACCTCTTCTCAGAGTCCTGATGGATGTCTGTTATTTAAACTCTTGAAATGAGAGGAGAAAGGACTGAAAATTAGCGTGATGAAAGGGAGCATTATCCAATTAGAAAGACGAAGCCCAATTTTGAGATGCAGAATATAATTACAAGGTTGGAACACTTCCAGGAGGTTGTAGATGGTACCCCAGCTGACTGTAGAAGAAATTCTCTCAGACTGAGCCTAGGCAGATGATGTTCTTCATCCTCCTCCCCACAAGCACTGTGGACCCTAATCTTATAATGACAAAGCTCTGCATGGTGACAACTGATGCCCAAATTCCGGTGGTCTCAACTTTGCATCTTTATAAAGCCATACCCTCAAAACAGTGGGGAACACTGAACTCACACCCGTTTTGATCGGCTGTGATCAGATTGGGTGAATAAATATGAAGACACATTGGAATCTGTAAAAAGCTATATAAAATGTTATTAATATTGAAAAGTTTGTTATGTTATCATTTCTGTATACATTCCTATATACATAGATCAAATATATTCAGAACACTCATTGAAAGCATAAAAATCAGGGCTATATGTATTACTTGTAATTACAACACAACGCTTACTCTCCTTTAGGGATAAGCTCTATCATAATTCTACCAACATAAAACAATTTGTGTTATTTTTGAATAAGACCTTGTAAACTTAATTCATCATAAAACTTTATGTTTTATATAGTCCAAATACTTTAAATTTAAATCCATGTACTATTTATTTGAAAAAAATGTTTCCAGAAGACTCAATAGATTTAAAAGCAATCAGATATGAAAGAAAATAAACGTAGGCTTCAACTGAAGAGCAAACAGGGGAGCAAGGTGTCCATAGGTTGTCCTGTTAATAGGTTGATCCCGGAAGGGGCTGTAGAGTCTGTCCAATCAAATACACTCAACTATGCACTTAGAATCCTGCTATATACATTGGGATGGATTTTATCTGGTCTCTTCTGTTCATCAACTCTTCTCACTCCTTCTAGGAACTAGAACTTGACTTCTGACTTCTTGTATTTATGTAACATTCTGAATACTAGTTTCCTTTTATTCATTTTAAAAATCATTTTTTGAAGGCATACATCAGAATTCTCAGACTTTAGCTTACATCACAAGTACTGGGGGAGCTTGTTAAACCAGATTGCCGGGCCACAGAGTTTCTCTTTCAGCAGGTCTGGGGAGGGATGGGAGGAAGCCAAAAATGTGTTTTTTCTAGCAAGCTCCCTGGTGATCTGAGGCTGCTGGTGTAGGGCCCGCACTTTGAGAACCACTGGCCTCTACATGCTGGGAGTCATACTTACGCTAGCATTAATTCTAACAACCCTGTAACATTGAATATTTTTATCCCCAATTGTATTAATGAGGAAACTGAGACTTTAACAGCTTGCTGCAGGGCACACAATTAATGAGGATAAACCTAGAACTCTCTTTCACCAAAGCCTATGTTCTTTGAAATATATCATTCTTATTGTATTCACAAAGTTAAGCCAGACCCCTCCATAACTAATGTTCTTAGAAATATTTATAAGAAAGGAGAGACATTCTTACCTTTTTTTATTCTCACAAATTTCTTAACCCAAGACCCTGCCTCAGTTCATGGGTGAGAAAACTACCAGCTGCAGGCTACTTAGAACACATCTCCTTGGCACTGGTGCCCCTGCATCAGATTATCTGTGTGACAAGCCATTATGAAAAGCTATGCCAATCCCTCCCAGCACCTGCAACTCATTATGGGACCAAGCAGCTCAAGTGTAAGGGTTCCATTCAGAAGAACCACATAAACAGATGATGTCTGATATGTCAGGCATCCCCTAGGCCAATATTCAATTTTTGTTAAGTAAAATGGAGATTTATGCAAAAGCTACCTAATGATCTCCATATGGTAGGCCTTAGATAGGAAATTCAGCTACATTAAGTAAGATAGTAGTCTTTGCCTCACCAGCCTATAACCTTTTGAAAACATCAACCATTTTTTGCACGTGGAAGAAGACTCATAAAAATTGTATTGCAATGGCTTGGGTCAAAAATCTACCTCAAAGTTCTAGGAAATATTTTAAATTATTCATAACCAAAGACAGCCTTTATGAGCCATGGCTATATATACTACATTAATCTGGCTGACCATTTAAGTGATCTCTGTTTTTAGCAATGTTGGTATCTCCAGTCATTCCTAGCTTCATTCTTTCCCAGTTGGAGCAAGTAAATCCCAAAGCAGGTACTGTGGAAACTCTGGATCCTTGTGCCTGGGTTCAGCAACAGGTTGTGATTGGTGAAACTTATCCAGTGAAATAAATATCCAATCAATATCTGCTGATGAGGTTGGGGGGGGGTGTTTTGTGTCACAGACATGCTCATGGACAGTGTAGAAAGTGTTTGGGTTGAGTGGGTGTTTGGTTTAGCATGCCTGCACTACTTGTATCAAAATTGAGGCAGGTGACTCCTCAAAGAATTAATGATCAAGCTTGTCATTACAAGAAGGAGAGAGATGCATATAGGCAAAAAATTAGACATCTACTAGATACCTTCAGTACACAAAGAGGAACCAATTTTACTCCCACCTGTGGACAGCCCTAATCCTGCCCATGCCAGCCACCCTCAAGAAAACCTGACCAAAGCAGCTCAAGTGAGAGAGCTTTGAATTGAGAGAGAATTGCACACCCTCACTTATACCTAGAGAAGCTAGGAAATAGAAAGGACCCTGACTACTCTTAATGAAAGATATACCTGATGGAAAGATCCCAGGTTTCTGGTCCATTCTGCACCTGTTTAATGGAGAAGAAAATCCTTCTACACTTAACACCTGCACTCACACGTTAAAATTACCAGATGATCTCCAAAGATGCTGAGGGAACTCATATGTACTGAAGGGCTGCTAAGTCTAGAGACATTAGATTAATGAGTAAGGAAAGAAAGATTATAAAAATTTCTCCATCTTGAAGAATGGAGACCAGTACAAACCATCAAAATAAAGGTAGTAGACCAGACTGGTACGTCCTACTTAGGTCAAACTGCTGCACACTCTGTATGCCCCTTCCTGTAGGTAGCTTATACAGCTCACATTGGCCAGCTTGAGCAGTGCATCATCTAGTTCCTTGTGTTCATGAAAGGACAGTGCTAGAATATCATTTTGAAGTCCCAGGGAAATCACTCCTAGGTGAGCACTCATATTCTAATCTAGACTCTAAATAAAATGCTACTCTGGAAGAGGGTGTAGAGAAATTTGAAATGACTAGGCACCCTTAGGAGTGTTGGAAATCACTCTTATTTTCCAGAAATTAAAGTGAAGTCAAATATTTTGTATTTTGAGTGTCCAAAGGTTGAAGCTGCCAGACCCATGAAAGAAAAGTAAAGAGCAGGAAGGTGTTCAGGGATCTAGACCCTGAGAACGTAACCAGGAGTATCAAAACAGATGGTTATGGCCAATCCAGGCACAACTGCACAAACCATCTGCTTTTCTGACGTCACTTCTCCCCTGCATGGTTGCTCCTAGAGATAATGCTCTGAATATGTTCTTTTCATTGAATCAGGTACATTCTGGCTACCTCATGCCCTAGCCGGCCTCTGGCCAACGTGGTTTTCACCAGGCCAACAAGCAAGACATAGGTATTCTATAGCATTGGCGATCACAGGCATAGGCACCTAGTAGGTGGTGAGTATTTATTTGCTAGATTAATTTTATCCAAATAGAGCATCTCAGGTAAAGGCATGAAATAGATGCTAAGTGGGTATTTGCTGGGCAAATGGTGGTATTAAACAGGCAGTGGAATTTGTAAGTAGATATTTGACAGTGGGGAGTAATAAGAATTGAGGCTAAGGAGGTAGCTGTTCATGGGAGGCAATACTAAAGAATTTAGACTTTATTTTGAAGGCAGATGGGAGCCATTGAATGATGTTAAGATGAGGCACAACATAATCCTATTACAGTTTAGAAAGATCACTCTGGCTACTAAGAAATGAGTGAGTATAGAGGCAGGAGGAAGTGCTATAAACTATTGCAATAATCAAGTCAAGACTTGAAATAAAAAAGGAAAATAAAACAGGAATGAGTCTTCTGAGATTAGATGATGAGTGATTCTTACAGTAATCGTGAGTTCTTACTTAAGAGACTCAGTTTTGGAAGAGCTCTAATTAGCCTCTCCTTCAGCGAGTGCAGGGGTCACGAGGGTACCAACCAGTAGTCTTCACTCCGGTGCTACAGACTTTGTGTCACATGTGCTCCTTGATCACAGACTCTTTGGAGATGGAAGTGGGCATTAGCTTGGTGACTGTCCTGAAAACTTGGGGAAGGGAGAGGATGGTAACTAAGAAATGCCAATATTTAGAGTTCTTGTTGAGTTCTTTATAAACCTTCCCTGACTCAGCCTTCCCCCACCCACCATATCCCAAGGAGGCAAAGGACTCATGAACGTTCAGTTGTTGAGTCGGGGTAAGCTTCATTCCCTAGTGTCCTTCATAACTCCAACAACACTAGGGCTCAACCAGCCATGCAGAAAAAGTAGCAATGTAACTGCAAATGGCATTTATATCCTGCTGCTTTAGTGAAATCCCAGGTTCATGGGAAAACAGATTTCTCTTGCCAATCTGCTCATAGTTGTAAAAACATGCCTTTTACATTCTTTCTTCTGTACCTCTTCTCTCTCTGACCTCCCTCTTTAGATGGTCTACATACTCGTTCTTTTCTAAGAATAGTAATATTCATCTTTCAAGGCCCAAATCATTCCTCATCCTGTCCAGCTTGCTTTCCTCCTGACAACACACGTTCTGAAGGATAGCCTCCTCCTTGGAACTCCTGCAGCCTACATCAGGGTGCCTACTGGGAGGGAGAGCCAGTGTGAGACGCTGATGCAGGAAGATCAGACTTACTATCTGTTGGAGAGAGAGATAAGTAACCAGATTTGGTAGACAGAATAATTCTCCCCCACCCTCACCAAAGATGCCCATGTCCTAATCCCTGGAATTTATGAACAAGTTGTTACATAGCAAATGAGAGTTGAAGTTGAAAATGGAGTTAGGATTGCTAACTAGCTGCCCTTAAAGTAAGAAGATTATCTTGAATTATCCAGTGGGCCCAATGCAATCACAAGTGTCCTTGAAAGGGGAGGAGAGCAGCAGAAGAGGAAGTCAGAGTCAGAGAGAAATTTGTAGATGCTACACTCCGGAATTTGAAGAAGGATCGAAAGCAGCATTTAGAAACTGAAAAAACCAAGGAAATAGATTTTCCCTCTAGAGCCACCAAAGAATGCGGCCACACTAACACCTTAATTTTAGTCAAGTGAAATCTATTTTGGACTTCTATCCTTAAGAAATGTAAGGTAATAAATTTGTGCACGGCAAGCCACTCAATTCGTAGCAGTTTGTTACAATGGCAATAGGAAACTAATATACCAAATATCCAACTTAATGCTTGACACCATTTAACTCGATTATTTTCTAAAATACAGAGACAAAGTGTATGTTAAGTAAATTATCATGAAACATTTTAAGATTTCATGTTATCATGCATAAGTTTTACTCAACATTCTCAGCCAATGAGAATTAGGGAGGCAGAAAAAACTGCACAATTCTGGACCAATGAACATTAGCAAACCACACTGTCTCTGCTCTCAGCTAATGAGGGCTCTGCTGTGCCATCTTCAGTGAGTATGTTTTGCAGTGTGTTGTTCATTCCACTGAGACATCTCTGTTTGCCATTTAGTTTATGCAACAATTTTGACCCATAGTGACTGAAAAAAAGTTGTACCAGGGATGTCATTAAGCAACCACACATGTATGCATGTACGCACAAGGAAAAATGTCCCACTGGAGACTCTTCAAGGAATTACTTTCAAGGAAATGGTCCACAGAACAGATGCTCAAGAGTAGCAGGCATTGGGGGTTTGGTGGTGCATGACATGAAATCTATCAAAAAAGTGTCTGTGAACAACAAGGATTGACCATTCATTTACTAGATGGGGGAAAACAGTTCTAAGACACATTATTACTTCTGGGAATTGAAAGAGAAAAAAAAAATGCCCTTATAGAATGCTAGGAATATATCCGTTAGAGATTGCTAGAACCCATGAGCTGGAGGCATTGAAATAACTCTTTCCAGGAGGACAGGTCCAGGCAAAAGAGGGTGTGCATGAGAACACTCCTGGCAGTGCAGCATAAGGAGTGCTTGGGCAGAAGTGAGGAACAGGGAGGGCACTATGAGAGCAGAAAAGTGAGTTGAGTTATTTAGCCAGTTCAGGAGAAGTGGATTCCCAAAGAGAGGAAAGAGAAAGAGAAGGCTTCCCAAAAGAGGGAGGGGCCCAGCTGAATCTTGAAGAAAAGTAGGGTAAGCCAGGCAGAGAAATAAGAGCAAACAGAGGGAACGGAGTAGGCAAATGTGTGGATCCAAACAGAGGGAACGGAGTAGGCAAATGTGTGGATCCAAACAGAGGGAACGGAGTAGGCAAATGTGTGGATCCATAAGACCATTTATTACTTAGAATATGCAAATTTGTATTGTTTTTATTTTTCAGCTTCATCTCAGATTTCCTTAACTAAATTGTAGGTGGCAAAATACATATCTTATACCTCTTTAAGATCCTGGTACTTTCACAATGCCTTTGACAGAGAGGAAACTGGGAAATTATTAGCTGATGCTGTCGCTTGGTCTTTCATGATCTGACCCTGCCTTGGCCTTGGTTGCATTTGCTGCCATTTCCCACTTCCCATTTTCTTTATGCTTTCGCAACGCCACAGAGCAATGAAAGTTCTGTAGAAATGTCTTGTTCTTTTGTGTTTCTTTCTTTGCCTTTGCTAATTCCTCTCCTGGGAATTCCCCTTCCCTGTTCTCGCACTTGTCTGCTTAGTGAACCCCTGGTCCTCCTTCAAAACTAAGTTCAGACCAGATCCAAACTGCCCTCTCCCCAGGAGATAGTTAATTACTCTCCCTGATGCACTTTTTTGTTTCTTTATTTCAGAGTATTATGGGGGTACAAATGCTTTGGTTCCATAAATTGTCTTTGCCCAGCACAAGTGGAAGATACATGTGTACCCACCACTCAGACAGCATGCACCATACCCATTAGGTGTGAGTTTATCTATCCCCCCTCCCCTCCTACTTGCCCAACACCTGATGAGTGTTGTTTCCATATGTGCACATAAGTTTCGATCTATAAGTACCAATTTAATGGTGAGTACATGTGGTGTTTGTTTTTCTATTCTTGTGATGCCTCACTTAGAAAAATGGGCTCCAGCTCCATCCAGGATAATACAAGAGGTTGTAGTTCACCATCTTTCTTATGGCTGAGTAGTACTCCATTGTATACATATACCACATTTTATTAATCCACTCATGGATTGATGGGCACTTGGGTTGTTTCCACATCTTTACAATTGTGAATTGTGCAGCTATAAACATTCGAGTGCAGATGTCTTCTTTATAGAATGCCTTTTTTTTTCCCCCCTGTGGGTAGGTACCCTGTAGTGGGACTGATGGATCAAATGATAGTTCTACTTGTAGTTCTTTGAGGTATCTCCATACTGCTTTCCACAGAGGTCATACTAGTTTTCAGTCCTTCAGAATAGTGTGTCAATGTTCCTATCTCTCTGAATCCACGCCAACATTTGCTGTTTTGGGACTTTTTGATAAAGGCCATTCTCACTGGAGTTAAATGATATCTCATCATGGTTTTGATTTGTATTTTCCTGAGGATTAGAGAGGTTGAGCTTTTTTTCATGTTTGTTGGCCATTAGTCTATTTTCTTCTGAAGTTTCTGTTCATGTGCTTTGCCGACTTTTTAATGGGGTTTTTTGATTTTTTTCTTGCTCATTTTACTAAGCTCTATATAATTCTAGTTATTAGCCTTTTATTGGATATGTAGCATTCAAATATTTTCTCCCATTCTGTAGGTTGTCTATTCACTCTAATGATAGTTTCCTTGGCTGCGCAGAAGCTTTTGAATTTGATCAGGTCCCATTTATTTATTTTTGTTGTTGCTATGATTGCTTTGGGGATCTTCTTCATAAATTTTTTGCCTAGGCTGATGTCTATAAGAGTTTTTCCAACATTTTCTTCTAAAATTCTTACAGTTTCATGCCTTAGGTTTAGTCTATTATCCATCGTGAGTTGATTTTTGTGAGAGGTGAAAGGTGCAGATCCTGTTTCAATCTTCTACATGTGGCTGTCCAATTTTCCCAGCACCATTTACTGAATAGGGATTCTTTTCTCCAGCATACGTTTTTGTCTGCTTTGTCAAAGATCAGATGGCTACGTGAGGATGGTTCTGTGTTCTGAGTCCTGTTCCATTGGTCTATGTCTCTGCACTTTCTTTGTTCTTTCAGTATGCTGCTCTGTTTCACCTATTTAGTGCATTACAGTCTATTTCCTTTCATGTGTGCCTCCCGCCTCCAACGAGACTGTGTCTTATTCACTGTTGTACTTACAATACTTATCATAGTTCCCAACTTTTATTTATTTGCCATTAATTATTATTTTTAAGGTGTTATTTATGTTCAAAAAACATGTTTGGATGCCCTACTATGACCTGACATTGGCACTAACCTAGGATAAAGTGAACAAGACAGGCAAGAGCAGAGCTTACACGTTAGTAAAGAAAGAACAAAAGCTACAAGTAAATAGCTATTACAAATACATGATTTCAGAAAGTCATGCACACAATAAAGAATAGAATAGGGTAATTTGAAATGTGTTTGTTGAACTGTGTTAGTGAATTCATAAAAAATATCAACATGTGATTTGGTACTGAATTTCAAAAAAGTCAAACACCAAATCCGCTTAACTACTCCTTATTCATGCACCTCAAATTGTTTAAATTCCAAAGAGAAACAAAAAGGGTCAGCAATTTCAAGCCAGAAAGGTTCATAAATCATTCTTCTTTGTCTATCTGCTTTCCTCTGGTAAGAAGAAAACAAAAATGTAAAAGTTAAGACAAATATGACACCAAAATGTTAAATTACGCAAACTAAATAGGCAATCAAGCAAAGAAAAGCTCAGGAATTAGTTGGTGAATAGAATAGTCATCAGTAGATATTTATCTAGTGTGACAACTTAAAGAGCTTTTAAGAAATTACTTTGGGAAAGATCTTGATTTAACAATGTCAAGGGAAATCTAGCCCTACTTCAAATGTGCTTCTGAGGCGGGCTAGAAGGCTGGTAGAAAACAAACTACAGCATTAAAAGGAAACAGAGAAATTCACTGGATGCCCACAAAATGAAACCACATAATACCCTTTTCCAATCTAAGTTTCAGTGATTCCAAGTCATTAAGGACTTGGTTTAAGATAGAATGTTATTTCTTTTTGTCCAGGGTAGAATCAAACTCCAGAACTCCAATTTGCAAATGTCCTATCTGCATGGGTTCCCAAGTTACTCAAGACTACCAATCGAGCTTCATGGACCAGTATTACCAACTCATTTGGGCATAGTACAAGATCTGATTAATGTCTCTTTTTTTTTTTCATGAGAATATGGACAGTCCTCACTTTGCACAGTAGTCCCAGACCATGAAAATGACTGTGCAAAGTAATCTTTAACAATTACTAGAGAAAATTACAATTGTTCTGTGACCTTTAAAAATTTCTGTCAAAATATTAAAAATCCTATTGTTATCAGTTATAAACATATAGGTAGAATCAAATGCCAGGACTTGAAGAAAAATAGTAAAATGAGTATTTATTTAGTATACTCTAATTAAAAGCATGATAGACAATGAGAAGCAAAACACTTTTTTTTTAAAAAAATTTATCAAGGGCACTTTGAACATCACTTCCCATCTCATGACGTAACTTACAATATAGAGCAAGCTTCTTATCTACATCTTGGCAAATTGTCATATTCCTTCCTACATTTGAATCAGCTTCCAATATTTTACCCTTTGTACTTTCAGTATTATGAAATATCTCCAAGAGTTCCTTTAATTTGATAGTGTCACATCCTCTAGGAATTTTTCATCATTCATCATCACAACCACTTTATGTCAATAAGTGTGCCTTCACTCAGTATTTTTGGCTGCATATGCAGAGACTCTCAAATGATGGCAATGTCCACCCTCCCAAGGCCAGCTCTTTGTTCTACAACTCCATTTATGTTCAATTTGAATTGCTCTTCTGGCATTAGCACTTTGATTTTCTTTGCTCCATTTTTATCTTTCTTGACCTCTTCTCTTTTGATTTGTGTCTAGTTTTGTAAAATGGAACATGGATGCATCACGGGTAGACAAGAACGCAACACAACTATATGCTTTGCTGTCTGTGCATGAAAGGAATACTGGATGTGCAGTGACCAAGCATCATGGACTTTGAAAGAAGTAACATGATTGGCCAGACCGTGATGGCAGTCTGTTACTTACTCAGTGATTTGTGCACTGAAGAGCTTCCAGCAAAATTTGTACTGAAGGCAAATATTCGCAGTTAACACACTGTGGTAATCAAAATTTCAACTGTATTTTGGGGCTGGAGTTACTTAACAACAGTTACCAATTGCGGTAAATGAAATCCATGCATATCAGAATTGCATAAAGCAAGACCTGCCTGCACAGCCAAATTAGCTTTCTGTTTTCCTCTCACCGATTTAGATAAGGCTGCCTCAAGAATTCCTTTTCTCACATATCTATTCTTATTCTTTTTAATCCTCTCATTTTTTCAACACTGAAGTTACTACAAAAAAAAAAACTCTCTTCTGATTCAATCTCCTTCTCTCCTCCTCACATCTTCAATCCTATCCATGAACCAAAACAAAACACAAAATGGTCTCAATCAAGTCCTATAAAAATAAAAGTAGAAATAGAGAAATATCTGATTCAAATAAAAGGTAAAATCAGAAGCTAACTGTAATAAAAAGTATCTTTGACCTCTAAAGTCCTTGAAGACCCTACTAAGTCCTTTCAGAATTTTTAAAAAGTCTACATCTATTTCCCAATTCAGTTTTAATTAAAATAACTCTTCTTCAAAACCAATGTTAAAGATCTTGCCATGTTGCAAATATGTATATTTCAGATGCTCTGTGAATTAAAACAAGCTTATGTGGATAGGCCAGGGGACCTCATTGCTATTTATAACATTGCTATATTCACCAAACATCAGCATCCAAGTTACAAATGAGCTGCCAGAAATCAACCAATCAGAAAATGAGGAGTATCTCTAAAGTCACAATAGCAACAGAGCAATTGTAACAATAAAACATTGCATGACAAAAAAAGAACTTTTTATACATATATTTCTCTTAGATACAAAACAGACCACCCTTATTTTTGCTGGTTCTTTGAATTTTAATTTTCCCATTTTTTTCTCTTAATTTTTTTTCTATCGCACTATGATTTAACATAAGAGGACAATCTTCATGTGCATTCTTAAACACATAACCCCTTCTCCCAAACTTTGGAGAATATAGCCCATACAGAAATGAGTCACTGGAGTTTCAAAATGTTCATTGGTCACCTTAAATTTGCATAAAAAGCTTACTATTTTGATATATGGTTTCATGACAGAAGTATTCTGGGAGAATAATTTTGTCCAGATTGCCCATTTTATGGTAGCTAAAATATGAATTTGGGAGACAGTGACTTCCAAAGGCATCCCAGACAATGCATCAGAAGTGATTTTTCCAATTGGCTAATGGAGGTTGGAATTCAAAAAGGCAAACAGCAAGTCTTCCATATCTTCCACTTTCTGAATCATTGAATTCGTGGTCAACCTCATAGTGATTCCAGTCTTCCAGGGTGAAGATGTAGAAAGAAGGAAGGCACCAAACCACCACGAATGGAAAAGAACCCAAGAGAGTGGAAGTAGTCTGAGACTCTCACTGGGCATTGAGTTTGAGAAGAAAGATGAAAGAAAAAAATATTGTCATTGTTCATCAGGAGTAGAGATAGAATAGTTCTGGCTGTGAAAGAGTAAGAGAAAGTATGAGTTGGAATAAAGCTAAATAGGAGTAGTTTAATGAACACTAGTAGAATCTCTCTGGTAGGCACGGATCTGCTCCAGTGCTGAGCTAAGACAAAAATAGCCATGCCAGTTCCACAGGCCTAGAATGGCAAGCAGAATGTCAGAATGCTACCGGAACAACCAGAGTGCAACCCACTGTTGCTGGGATTATGTAGTTATCATCTTTTCTACCTTAAATTTATCTCCCAGGTTAGGACAACTCTCAAAGTTTAGTATGTGATCCTACCAAAGGATGCCAGAGGTCTCTGGGTAAATATCACCATGACTAAGACAGAGAGAAAAATCAGAGATTCCCTACTATTGTTCAAAAGAAGGGATGTGCTTTGAATTTTTCTAGGTCACTGTGTCTGGTTCCATGTGCTCACTCTCTCCTCCCCGTACTCTTCGGCCACACTTAGGCCAGACTGGAACCAGGCCAATAACTCAGACAAAACAATACTGAATTCTAAGCCAGCATCCAATGATCTAGCTGAATTCTTCTCCAAGTCTACTTTTTCTCAAATGGCAAGTATGCTCACAAAAGGTTCCAAATTTGCACTTTATTTTCTCCTGAATTATTCATCACCATTTTCTAGTGTGGCTGCACTATACCACATTAGAATTATATCTTATATTCTTTCTTCTTATTCCCCATTTCCTCCAGGGAAAGGTGTTTCTCTTTAGTCTTTGAGTGTACCTGTCAAAGAGCAGCCTTCAGTGAGAAGAATAATTGTTTAATATGCTCTTCTAGAGAGTCTGCAATTCCCCAGAAAATAAAATCCTACATCATAAGAAGCAAAAGAGGATCCGAGGAAATTAGTTTGAACCAAGGCCTGAAGCAAGGAGGAAAAAAATGCCTTTACTAACTTTTGTTTTTATTCTTTATTTAATATTCATTACCAGATGTTAGTTCAGGGCACTCACCTCCCATCTGGCAGAGTATGTGAAGTTAGGGCATCTGCTAGAACATCCATACTCTTCTATCTATGTCATTTGTTTAAGCCGGTCCTATTTCTACACTTGGTGACATGCTCTTTTTGCAGGGCAGTGATCAGATTCACAAAATACTTACAATATTCTTCAGTTCTTCCTCTCAAATTCCCCCTATCTATATATAGGCATCCCAGACAAATATAGATAGATACACACACACACATATATATACATGTATATGTCATATATATGTGCCATATGTGTATCATACACACACACACACACACACACACAACTCTACACGTATTCCAATAGCACCATTCATTCCCCTGCATGTGTTTAACAATCTTGATATGTCTAATACTGTACTGTATGTAATGAAGGAAGTATAAAATGTTAATAAATATAGATGGTCTTTCCCTATATGGGGTTTATAACCTAAATAAGGAAACAAGTAATGTTTAAATGTATAACAATAAAACATGCCCTCAAATATTTATTAGTGATAAATTTGTCTTGGTCTTATGAGATCCTCTGCTAGGTTTGGAGGAGAGACATGGGAGGAGAAGCTGCTTGGTTTGCTCTGATAAGAGAAAAATGTGTTAGGATGACCTATTTCTCATAAGACCACTTTAACCAAAACAGTCAAAAGAATACCAGATCAACACCTGTGGCTCTTGTTTCATAGCACCCTGACACAAAGGATTCCACTGAGTTAGGTTTTATAACAGTAAGCTGGCCAACCGAAATATAGCTAGCTGTCAGTTTGCAATCCCTGAACTAAATAAATTTTACATTCATAGCATACCAACAACTGATATGGATGGTTTGATTTTCTCTTTAAAATCACTGAGCAAACTTTCTAAATTCGTCAGGGTTTAAGGATTCCACTGGACTTATTATAATAAATAGTATCTGGGGCCATAATTGAATGTCACGTGGAGGCTTCACATGCCATGCTCTGGCCTCTAATTCACCTATACAGGCCATGGTTCTTTCACATTAACTCCCTAGAACATGAAGGTACTAAGGAAAATCTATAGAGCTTAAAATATTTATATTTTAATTAGAGTTGACTCTCAACTGTCCATCTGCTCCATGTTTTGAGGGGCTATGTCAATGTCAGTAACTTTTATCCCCCAAAAATGCATCTCTGTGCTTAGTCAGTGAATGCTTATTGAATTATTTTGGATGCAAACTAATTTTAACATTTATTTATGCAAAGTTCAACTAAATGATTTTTAAAAAAGGTTTTAAAAAGCGATCAAAAAACACACAAGGGACTTTTGGATAATCAGGACTACTACTCTGAAAGAAAAAAATTGAGGAGCAGTTATTTACTAATGAGTAGGAAGTAGGGAGGAGCATCCCTTTATCCCAAATAGGCCCACATAGTTCTTCTTCAGGGACCAGAAAGTGATGACGAGTAGACTCAAGGACAGTAATTCTAAACTTCAGCTGCTCATTAAAATCATCTGAGTACTTTTTTAAAAAAAAAGTAACCATGCTTTGGGTACACCAGCAGCAGAGATCTTTATGTAATTGGTCTGGAATGGAGCCCAGGTCAGCATTTGTCCAAAAGCCTTCCAGGTGATGCCAACGCATAGCCAAGGTTGATAACTGCTATTCAAAGAGGACACTTCTGAGATATCATCCATTTTCTCAATACTCCCCTTAAACATCCCACAGATACTCTTGCTAAGGCCTCCCTGTGCCTGTAGCAAGCTAAGAGTTAATTTTACAGTTGCTTTCATCCAAGAAAAAAGAGTTTCCACTCCGGAGTACTATAACAATCTTTCTTAGATGTTAGAACTCCCTTAGCTCAAGTATCTAAAATGGCCTAGGGGGCTTGCAAAACCTAGCCAGCGCTCTGCTAGTGAGGCAACACATTTCTTATGCAAGTGAGTTAACCTAAATAACAATTATTAGCCACAAATGTGACAACCACTGTAAATAATGCACTCCCTTTTATCTTGGTTTTTCAAAGAGATCTTCAGAGAATAAAAACTACACCCTTGATTTTGCATTACTTGGCAACTAGCAATCTGTGGGCTGAAACTCCAAACAACAGTCTTTTGGGGTCTCTGTTAACTTTGTTCTAAACTTTACACAGCTAATTAGAAGTGTTCAAAGGCTCTCATTCTGAACCACTTAGTTGATGAGAAATGCATGTTTAATGGGCATCCTGGAAGACAATTTAATGAATCCAGAAGGAAAACAAAGCAAAGTGATTATTATGCAATGACTTGCAAGAGCTCCTTGTGACCAGCTTGTAAATAGCAGAGCACAGAGGTAACCAGGACATGGATGTAGGCAGCTCAGATTATTAATGAGGACACCAGTTGTGCTAATGATCAAGCAGCATTTTTTAAAAATGAAATCTTTGGGGGCTAGAAGAAAGTATTCCAAGTTAATATCCTTCAGACAGTACTTTGAAAAATCTCACTAAAGCCCCATGAGCTATTTAAACAGTTTTGAAGGGCTAGAGGGTAAGAGTTAGGAGGTATTAGGTTGCTTGGCTGAGAAGACTTGAAAGGTATCCATCCCTCCCCCTAGAATTCTGTAGCCTCCACATCCAAGGTGATTATACTAATCAGTGGTGTTTCAGCTGAGTTCTGTCTATATCAACGAAGAAGCTTTTAAAATTTAATTAAAGTTTGCATTAGGAATGTGGGGGCAAAATAACAAAGTAGGTACCATCTTGATAATTTCTTAAGGAAGGCAACCCATCATTCCTGTTTAATAACCTCAAGATTGTTTGGCTGGGATTCCTACTGTGTGGGATCATGAGAAGAGAAGTAGATGTCACCTACACCTAGAGGAGAAAGACTTTGCAAAAAAGAAAAAAAAAACACCTCAGCTCTTCCCAACCTATCCCTACTTTTGTCCCCCTGTACATCTTCTTTGTGTGCAAGTGTGTACACAGGTGCACATGCGCACACATGGCCTTAGGTCAGGAGGACTTGTTAAAAGGGATTGCTGAGTCCCACTGCAAAGTTTTTGCTTTAGTAGATGTGGGGAGAGGTCCAATAATTTTCATTTCTAACAAGTTCCCAGGTGATGCTGCTGCTGCTGGTCCAGAGAACACACTTTGCGGAAATCACCACCCGGGATGTCCATTTATTCCTGGCAAACGTGGCAAATTGCTACGACCGTCTGAACATGCCCTGTGTCTTTAGGATGCAGGTCGACCCCTCTCCACAAACCCAACATCAATAAGAAAAGCCTCCTGACGCTTTCACCTCATTCATAGACCTCGTCCTCAACCATTCCCTTCAGCTCATCTAGCGCTCCATTTCTAGACATGTTCCTAATTTGCCAACTCCCGGCCCTCAGCACCGAAAGACTTCCCCAGGTCTGAGCGCTGGGCTTCTCTCCTTCATGGGCATCTCAGATTATGCCCCTTGCAGTGCCCTCAGGCAAATGCATCATTCGGTTCAACCAGGGCCCTGTTGTCTTTTATGCTGGCACCAGCCATGGGAGTACGTGTGTGTCTGCACATGTGTGTGTAAAATGATAGCATGTGCTAGAAAGCAGAATATCAACAGGGGGGGAAAGATAGTGAATTATAAAGATAGTATTATAAACTATAAAGATAATCATGAAACTACTAAACCATTTCATGTATGCACTTGACGTAATTTTAATGTTTTCTGGAATAAATATGAATTTTGGATTTTGTGATACTGGGGATATATGTCATCTTTTTAAATTTGTAAATCATTGTTTTTAATCATTAATGGGACTCAGAAAACTATATCCCTAAATGAAGGCCCCAGAAACAGAAGTTTTTCTCTGAACTTCTGCTGGCAAATGAGACTCGTCAGAATTTAGGAGCTCAATGTCCCCGGCCTCATCAGGGTCATCTCACATGAGTCCCCAGCCTTACGTTTTTTTTTCCCCCAGCCAATGCCTTCACTTTGAGTTTAGACACCTGGAGAGGCTGAGAATTAAACTTTTGTTCTAATTCAGCCAATTGTAAGATGAGGGCTTGTGTTTGATTTTCACCAATTTCAGTGCTGTGGCTACACGAGGGAAGATTCTGACTCAGGGCACACTTAGAAGCTCTTAGGACATCCATGTGTGGCTGGAGCCTGGAATTTGAATCCCTGAGCTCATCCCTTTCTTTCATTACTTTGTTCGGTGACATTAGATGAAAACAACCAAAGTCATTATATTCCTTCGTTTTCCACAAATGTTCAAAAGAGTACAGAGTTACCAAGTTCCTTCTCTCTTATATGTGGTTTATTAGGAATATTAAATGCATATGTTTTGTACATCTCTATAAAAATTCCATGCCATAGACTGTCAGTGCCCTCTGTCCTATCAAAAGTAGAGTCCTTAGCATTTTTAGGTTTAATCAGAATAGAGAACCAGTTCCAGAAGCTCCAAAATCAATTAAGAAAAACTCATCCTTAAAATTCAGTTACTCTAGAACCATTCCTAGTACCAAAATCTGTATTAATCAGGCTTTTCCAGAGAGACAGAAGCAATAGGATAGATAAATAGATAGCTAGATAGACAGATAGATAGATAGATAGATAAATAGATATGAGAGTGGATTTATTAGAGGAATTGGCTCATGTGATTATGGTGGGTGAGAAATTCCATGACAGGTCATTTGTAAGCCGGATCCCCTGAGATACAGGTAGCATGACTCATTCCAAGTCAGAAAGCCTTAGAATCAGGATAGCTGACAGTGTAATTTTAGGCCATGGCCAAAGGTCTGAGAATCTAGGGGGCCACTTGTGTAAGGCCCAGCATTCAAAGGCCAGAGAGCCTGGTATTCTGATGTCTAAGAGCAGGAGAAGAGCGTCCTGGATCCAGGAGAGAGAGAAGAAGGAAATTGCCTTTTTTCTGCTTTTTTATTCTTTTGGGGTCCCCAGCTGATTGGATCTTCCCCACTCAGTCCAATTTACATACCAGTCTCCTCTAGAAACACCCTCATGCACACACTCAGAAATGCTGCTTTACCAGTTCTCTAGGTATTCATTAATCAAGTAAAGTTGACACATAAAATTAGGCTTCACACTTCTCTACTTCATAGCTGTGTGATCTTGGGTAAGAGATTCAACCTCTCTGAGTATCTGTTTCCTTTAAAATGGGGATGATAATATCTATAGATTCAGCATGAGCATTGGAAACAATGTCCATAAAATACTTGGTACATAGTGAGCCTTCATAGTAATTATTATTCATTTTATTATAAAATAAATAGGCATTATAAGTATGTAAATTAACCTGTATATTAATATGCAAATTCACTATTATTTATTTGCAACTCTTTCTTTGCTACTATTTTTATTATTGTTGATAATTTATGCCTCACATGCTAGCAGCTTTGGCTCTCTTAACAATCAGGGAGGCTTAGGTATGGCCATGGTAGCAGTCCTGCTTTGTTTATCTTCAGGCTAATAAATTGCTGCCTTATGTGATTTTGTGTGAATGGATTTCAGAAATCATGGAAAAATTTCATCAATTGCCAAATCCTATCCTGGAGTTTGAAATACTTTCATGAGGGCAATAACCAACCCCCATGCCCTCTGCTCCATAAAAGATAAAGCTTAGATACTGCATCCTTCTTGGAACTCTTTTTCTATTCTTTTTCTCCACTTGATAACCCTTCACACCCTCCAGACAAAATTAATCTCTTTCCTCTCTGTGTAATCTGACCACATTGCTTACATTTACCATTATTTGTGAAAACTAAAATGTTCTTTGTTGTAAGATGCATGTAGCTGCTGAAGGTATTACAATGTGAAAAAGTGTGAAATTGGTGAAATAGAATAAATTCCAAATTAGGCTGCAAGGCCTTGAAGGCAGAAACTATAGGGCATAAGTAACTCATTTTAGAATATTTCCTAGGGGCTGAGTTAAATATCTGGGATTGGAAGAGGATGGAGAAATTTTGAGGGCATTTGGGATTATGAGGTTAGTGCTTCTGAGAATAAAAAGAGGAGGAAACTTGTGCAGGGGAGATGGTCATAACAGAAGACAAACATCACCAATATTTGGCTGCAATGAAACCCTTTCTTACTAAGTGCAGTAATGAATTTTGTAACATCTTCAGGAAATATAATTTTCTATAGCCCCCCCAAATAACTTGTTGGAATATTTCATGTACATAAAAATGTGATTTTAGATGGAAGAATTCCAATGCATTTAAGACGCAAATGCAAGACAGCATGTGATTATGCCAATTAATTCATTTTGTAAATAGATGCTTATAGCAAATTATAAGTAATTATAAAGTAATTATGTAAATTATTAAGTGACAATAAGTTAATATGGCATGTATTTATAAGGAGTGAATAATTGTTCTTGAGCTTTTTGCAATTTCAATATTAATTAACAAAAGTTGTACTAGAATTTGGGAAAAAAAGCTTTAGTAACCAAACCCTGAGGATCTTAGGAGCAAGTGAGAAATGTTAATCTGCAAGTCATTTGTGTTACATATATAGTGTTTTCCTGATTTATTAACCTTTTAGAAAAGGTAAATTAGATTAGTTCAGCACAGCTTGTTCTCCACGAGCCCACGCTGGTGCCTAGTGCTAACTTTTTCTTGGCAGAAATCTGGCAGGGATTATCAGCCATCACATTAAACTGCCCCCCAACCCCTGAAGTGACTTTTTCTCAACTATGAAAACCAGGACTACAATTACCCATCTATGGGCCACTGATAGGTCTCATTATTCCATCATTTCTCAAAGTTCGCTAATATTTGTATTATGATCAGTGTTTTTTAATGTTATTTTAATGTCCTGGGATAATACTTGTATTCTTTTAAAGAAACTAGCTGCTTTCATTCAAATTAAACTTGACAAACTTTGCAAGTTTTCAATCTGGCATTTGAGGCTTCTCTACCACTCATAACCAAATTTGGGGCACCTTACTTATCTTTCACCATGATTCCTGAGTCTCAAGGGGTTTCTCCCAAAGGAGAGGCAAGGAAATCAACTATACTATTGAGCATTGTTTGCTAAAGCCCTCCACAAGTTCTCTGGAAATTAGGCCCTGAGTCAGGGAAATGCACATAACTAGGAAACTTGTTTTAATTAAATGAAAATCTATGTGATAACAAAGAGAAAAGGTTAAGGAACTCTAGCCGAAACCAGATTGATCATAGTTTCCCTACATCCATTTTGTTTTCCCTCTCCTGTATCTGTGATTATGCAAAACTTGTCTGAGAAATGATAATTGAGATATACTTAAAAGAAAAATAGGGGTTAGAAGTTAACCAGGTAAAAGGTTAGAGAAAGCTGTTAAACTGTTTCAGGCAGATGAAACTACATACGTGAACAATGTAAAGCCCCGTGAAGATGCAATTTTGCACTGGAGACATGAAAAGGTTGTATTAGTCTGCTGGGAATGCCATAAAAAACCACCAAAGATTGCATGGCTTAAACCACAGAAATTTATATTTTCACAGTTATGAAGGTTGGCAGTCCAAGATCAGCATGTCAGCATGGTCAGGTCCTGGTGAGGGCTGTCTTCCTGGTTTGCAGAGGGCTGCCTTCTTTCTGTGATGTCTCTTCTTATAAGGGCACTAATCCCATCAAGAGGACTGTACCCTGTTGACCTTATCTAACCCTAATTACCTCCCAAAGTTTCCACCCCCCCTCCCATTGGGGGCTAGGGTTTGACCATATTAATTTTGGGAGGATGGAAACATTCACTCTATAAGAAGTGTCAGGGAGCCTCGTGCAGACAGCAAGGGAATATAGGTATGAGATGAAGCTGAAGACCTGATGTGACTAAAGAGGTGTTTTTAGAAGAGAGAGCATGACAGAGCATGAGGCTAGAAAGCAAGAATACTTGCAGGTGGTGAAGGGCTATGGGTAAAATGCCATAGGACTTAGATTATGCCCCAAAGTTTTTATAAGCATTAAGCTCCCAGGCAGAGTACATTTATTTCAAAATGATCACCATGGGGGTAGCATAAAGGCTAGGTGAAGAGGAGAGAAAAGCTGTAGGTGGGAAGACACCAAGGGCAAGAATGTTTATTAGGGGCAATTGTCATAGTCAAGAAGAAAGATGATAAGAGTCTGGACCATGACAGTGAGAAAAGTGAGGAGGCTTTGACTTGTGGGGTTATGGGAAGTTCTGGGTATTCAAGGGAAACAGCTACAGTTCTTAGCCTGAGAATGAGCGGAAATAAGTCACAGAAGAAGAAAAAAGGGATAGAGATATATTGTTTCTCTAAATCTTTTCTGTTATCTACATAATATATTAATTTTATCATCCAAATTCTTATGCCCACTTATAATGGACTCAATGAGGCCACAGTGGCAGCCAATGCCACTTCAATGCAGAAGTTTAACTCGCACTGTGATTCTTCACTTCCGTGGTGTCTTATTCTGTTTCTATTGCTATAACAGAGTACCTGAGACTGGGTAATTCATAAAGAAAAGAAGTTTATTTGTCTCAGCATTCTGGAGACTGGGAAGTGCAAGGTTGAAGGGCTGCATCTGGTGAGAGCCTTCTTGCTGTGCCATAACCTGCAGAAGCCATCCCATGGCGAGAGACAGGGAGTGTATCAGCTCAGGGCTCTCTTCCCCTTCTTTTAAAGCCACCAATTTCATCATGGAGACCCCATCCTGATGACCTTATCTAAACCTAATTACCTTTCAGAGGCCTCACCTCTAAATACCATCAACATATGAATTCAGCAATTAAGTTTCAAACAAATAAAATTTGGGAGACACATTCAAACCATATGATGCACATGGTTATGATAATTTAAGGCATGTGCCTGCACTGAGACATTATAAATAAAATAAGCAGGAACCACTGAATGGTAGTTTCCTATTACTGCAGAAATAATAAAAGTGACCCAAACAAAGTGAGTAAGTGGATGTAAAATTGTCCAGACCCAGGAACTATAAAGCAATAAGTCACCTTCTTCTCAGTTGGGCTGAATTCTCATGTTGGGCTCTACTTTTGTACAGGGCAGTTGGTAAGTGTTTGAAGCATGCTGTGAGACCATGAGAAGTTGAAATCCTGACTTTGATGACTGGTCTAGTAGTCCTGTAGGAAGAGGAATTGGTACCTTTTAGTTAAAGAAAGAGACCTATTTTTGAAGAGACCAGGAGTGGGAATATCAGACTGCTTCATCTCACATCTTAGCCAAAAAGAGCCCAGGGAGCTCACCTGGTATGGAGAGGAGCACATGGGTCAAAACTAAGATTAGAACATAATATCTTGGCAGCCAGAGACAGTCCTTAGGAAAGAGGGCCAGTGTTGTGGGAAAGGAAACCTTTTAAAGTTTATGGACAGATTCGTACTTTTATTTTTTTTATTTTTTTAGCTATAAAATATGAATATTTATTTAGAATGATGTAGGGAGCAAGGCCCTTGTCCCCATAAAAGTTTACTGAAAAATCACTAACATAAGGCAGATTGATTAATAAGAGAAAAGGTACACAAATTTATTTAACAAGCATACATGGGAGCCATTAGAATGATAACCCAAAGATACAGGGGAAATTGTCCATTTTTATGGTTAGGTTCAACAAAATATGAACAACTATGTAAAAATATGATTGGACAAAAAGGGTATGATCCAATGCTAATAGACTGAGTGGGGAAACTTAGCAATGCCTGTCTGTCTAGATTCTTCTTGGCCCCTCTGAGCAGCATCCTCACTTCTGGGTGTGGGACAGGGCCCTCTCTGGAATGGGGGTCTTATGACTCACAGTCAAACAAGGCAGGTCAGGTAATTTCTTTATGGAATAACTTTAGGTTTTATGGCTGGCTTTTAGGAAAAGGAGTTCTGGCTTCTAGCTTCGGGGAAGAGAAATTCTAGTTTCTATGGCTTAGCCTCAGAGAAGAATGGGACCCAGAGGCAGCAGCACCTTTGCCCACAGTGGCATCGGACTTTCCAACTTTGCCGGAGGGGGTCAACTCTGCATTGCCTGAGAAAATGATAATGATCCCCCCAGTTGCCCAGACTATGCTGAGTCTCCTCAGGTCCCACCCACTCACGCCCACCATCCCTCTTTGCTTCTAGATCTATAACAAAACACAAGTCCCAGCAGCCCCCAATAGGTAAGGTAAAAGTGTAAACTGTGAAGAGGTATGCTATATTCCAAAAGAACAACTTGAGTTTTCTAACTTATTTATATAAGCAGAAATCCAGGGACCCTGTGTGGAAACAGATACTAAGGGTGTGGGGTAATAGTGAAAGGAACACAGCTGGATCAGGCCCTGTTTATTGAAATGGGCTCACGAATCTGCATTAACTGTTGCAGCTGGGGAGTTAGCAAAGGCGCTGCCAGTTCAGCTGGTTGGTTGGCTGAAATGTGAAGCAAAAGATGGCCCTGCCATGAGCAAGTTGGAGATGCCTCTCTTGATTTAATGTAAAGAAAGGGATTCAAAGGTTTAAGGAGATTGGAATGTTAGAGTGGATTTGTCACTTAAAACCTAATCATCCACATTGGGTGATTTCACCGATACTTTGAGAAATAGATTTGTGAGGGGAGGCTCAGTATTCTTGAAGAGCTCTGTGATTTCCCTTCTCTATAGGCCAGAGCTTACAGTGGGAACTACAGTCACTCAATTTGAAAACTTAAATGCAGTGGAAATACTTGGATCCTGGAGGCCAAGGCAGGAATCAAGTGGCAGTACTCAGTCATCAAAGACAAGATGTGCTCAAGTTAGTATAATGGACAGCAGAGGCAAAAAACTGTCACAACAGTCTGACTCATGTAAACCCATGGCATTGGCTAGTTAATCATGGCATTCCTAGAATGGAAATAGACAGTAAGCCTACTAAATTTTTACTTGATCTTTATAAGCAGAAAACTTTCAAGTCAAGTAAATGAAAGTCTAACTCAAATTTTAAAATCAGAGAATCACAACCCTTCACTCAATTCCCAGGCTTGAGCCAGTTTACAGACACCCCAAATTCCTTGAATGAACAGGATGTCTGGTCCACTCCAGGAAAGACCCTGGTATGCTACTGAAAATTTATACTGTTAATATTTCTCCTATCCTTCTTCAGACGGATGTATGGCCTTTTACCAAGGTAACTGTACACTGGGGAAAAGGAAAAAATAAGACCTTTTGGAGACTGCTGGACATTGGTTCTGAGCTGACATTGACTCCAAGAGACCAAAAACATTACTGTAGCCCTCCAGACAGAGTAGGGGCTTATGGAAGTCAGGTGATCAATGGAGCTTTAGCTCACATCCAACTCACAGTGGGCCTAGGGAGTCTCCAAATCCATCCTGTGATAATTTCCCTCATTCCAAGATGCATTTTTGGAATAGACATACTTAGCATCTGGCAGAATCCCCACATTGGTTCCCTAACCTGTAGAGTGAGGGCTATCATGGCAGGAAAAGCCAAATGGAAGCCATTAGTACCGCATCTACCTAGGAAAACAGTAAATCAAAAACAATACTGCACATGAAGGAACTGAAAGGATTAGGGTCCCCTTCAAGGAACTGAAAGATGCAGGGGTAGCTATTTCCATCACATCCCCAATAAACTCTTTCATTTGGCCTGTGCAGAAAACAGAGGTCTTGGAGGATGATAATGGATTCTAAGCTTAACCAAGTAGCATTGCACTTGCTGAACCAGATGTGGTTTTGTTGCTTGAAAAAATTAACACACCTCCTAGTACCTGGTAGGTATCAGGTACCTGGCAAATGCCTTTTTCTCCATATGTATCCATAAGGCCCACCAGCAGCAGTTTGCTTTCAGCTGGCAAGGCCAGAAATACACCTTCACTGTCCAACCTTGGGGATATCAAACATCCATCCCTATGTCACAATTTAGTTTGCAGGAATCTTGATTACCCTTCTCTTCCACAAGACTTCACACTGGTCCATTACAGTGATAACATTCTGCTGTTTGGACCTAGTGAGCATCAAGTAGCAACTACTCTGACTTGCATGTCAGAGGGTTGGAGACAAATATGATTAAAATTCAGAGCCCTTTTACCTCAGTGAAATTTCTATGGGTCCCCTGGTGTGGGGCATGTCAAGATATCCCTTCTAAGGCAAAAGATAAGTTTGGCATCTGGCTCTTCCTACAGCCAAAAAAGAGGCACAATGCCTAGTGGGAGGCAACACATTCCTCACTTGTGTGTGTTACTCTGGCCCATCTACCTGGTGTCTTGAAAAGCTGATAGTTCTGTGTGGAGCCCAGAACAAGAGAAGGCTCTACAACAGGTCCAGGCTGCTGTGCAAGCTGCTCTGCCACTTGAGCTACCTGATCCAGCAGATCCAATGGTACCTGAGGTGTCAGTGGCAGACAAGGGATGCTGTTTGGAGATTTTGAAAGACCTGTATAGGTGAATCTCAGGGAGACCCTTAAGATTTTGGAGCAAGGCCTTGCCATCATCCACAGATAACCATTCTCCTTTTGAGAAACTGCTCTTGGCTTGCTACTGGGCCTTAGTAGAAACTGAATAACTGAACTTGGATACCAAGTTACCATGTGACCTGAGCTGTTTATGATAAACTGGGTATTATCTGACCCATCAAGCCATAAATATGGGCATGCACAGCAGCACTCCATCATCAAATGGAAGAAGCATATACATGATTGGGATGGAGCAGGCCCTGAAGGCATAAGTACATGAGGAAGTGGCCCAAATGCCCATGGTTTCTACTCCTACTACACTGCCTTCTCTCTCCCAGACTGCACCTATGGCCTCATGGAAAGTACCACATAATCAGTGGTCAGGAGAACACTAGGACCGGGTTTACATATAGTTCTGCATGACATGTAGGCACCACCTGCAGGTGGGCAGCTGCAGCTCCATATCCCCTTCCTGGGACATCCCTGAAGGACAATAGTGAAGGAAAATCTTCCCAACGGGAAGAACATCAGATGGTGTGCACTTGGTTGTGCACCTTGCTTGGAAGGTGAAATAGCCAGATGTGTAATTATGTACCAATTCATGGACTATAGCCAATGATTTGGCCAGATGGCCAGCGACTTGGAAGGAACATGATTGGAAAATCCGTGACAAAAAAAATTGAGAAAAGAAGTATGTAAATAGATCCCTCCAAGTGGGCAAAGGTTGTGAAGATATCTGTGTCCCATGTGAATATCCACCAAAGAGTGACCTCAGCAGAGGAGGACTTTAATGACAAGGATAAGATAACCTGTTTTGTGGATACAAATCAGCCTCTTTCCCCAGCCACCCCTGTCATTGTCCAATGGACTCATGAACTAAGTTGTTGTGGTAGCAGGGATGGAGGTTATGCATGGGCTTAGCAAGATGGACTTCCACTCACCTAGGCTGACCTGGCTATGCCCACTGCTTAGTGTACAATCTACCAGCAGTAGAGACCAACACTGATCTCCCAATATGACACCATTCTCAGAGATGATCAGCCAGCTACCTGGTGGTGAGTTGATGACATTGGACAACTACCATCATTGAAGGGACAGCATTTTGTTCTTACTGGAATAGACACTTACTTTGAATATTAATTTGCCTTCCCTGCATTCAATGCTTCTGCCAAAACAACCATCCATGAAATTTCAGAATGCCTTATCCATCATCATGGTATCCCACACAGCAGTTTCTGACTAAGAAACTCAGTTCACAGCCAAAACAATGTGACAGTGGGTTCATGTTCATGGAATTCACTGGTCCAATCATGTTTCCCCATTATCCTGAAGCAGCTAGGTTGATAGAACAGTGGCATGGCCTTTGGAAGTTGCATGTACAGTGCTAGCTAGGTGGCAATACTTTGCGGGTCTGTGGCAAAGTTGTGCATAAAACTGTATATGCTCTTAATTGGTATCCCATAAATGGCATTGTTTCTCCCATAGTCAGGATTTATGAGTCCAGGAATCAAGGAGTGGAAATGGAAGTGGTATCACTCATGATTACCCCTAGTGACCCACTACCAAAATTTTTGCTTCCTGTTCCCACAACCCTATGTTCTGCTGGCCTAGAGATCTTAGTTCCAGAGGGAGAAATTCTGCCACCAGGAGACACAACAATGATTCCATTCAACTGGAGGTTAAGACTGCCATCCGTTTTGATCTCCTCATGCCTTTAAGTCAATAGGCTAAGAAGGAAGTAATGGTGTTGTCTGGGGCAATTGATTCAGACTACCAAGGTGACACTGGACTCCTACTCCACAATAAAAGTAAGAAAGAGTACATCTGGAATATAAGAGATCCTTTGGGTCTTCTCTTAGTATTACTGTCCCCTGTAATTAAGGTTAGTGGAAAATTACTGATCTAGTCAGGGCTGCAAATGGCCCAGACCCTTCAGAAATGAAGGTTTGAGTCACCCTACTAGGTAAAAAACCGTGACCAGCTGAGATACTTACTGAAGGTAAAGGGAATATAGAATGGGTATTAGAAGAAAGTAGCTATAAATATCAGCTGTAACTACACGACCAACTACAGAAATGAGGACTGTAATTGTCATGAGTATTTCTTCCTTATTTTGCTAAGAATATGTTTTTTTTGTGTGTATATATATATGTGTGTGTATATATATATATATATTAAGCAAGTATGCTTGTTCCTTTCTTATTCATTTAACATGTAATTTAAAATATATATTATATATGTGTATATATACTTTATATCAGTATTTAAGAATTGTTGATTTTACATCATAGAATTTAAATTATGGGATATCAGAAGAGTAAACATCATTCATGTACTTTATCTCCTCTACTGGAGAAGGGATTAGTGACTTTTTGGTTGTATGCAAAATAGTTGTGTCATGATAGGTAGAACAATGACCTTGTTATTGTCTTTATTTGGAGATTAAGAATGGTCAAAGAAGATGAGCATGGGTGCCAAGTTGACAAGGGGTGAACTTGTGATGATTCATTTTAGGTGTCAACATGACTGGATTATGGAATACCTAGAGAACTGGTATACCAGTATTTCTGACTATGTCTGTGAGGGTGTTTCTAGAGAAATTGGTGTGAGTCATTGGGCTGAGAGGAGAAGATGTACCCTTAATTTGGGTGGGCATCATCCAATCAGCTGGGGACCCATATACAACAAAAAAGCAGAGAAAAGACAATTTTCTTTCTCTGCTGGAGCTGACATAATCTTCTTCCTCTGCCCTTAGACATCACAACTCCAGACTCTCTAGCCTTTGGACTCTAGGACTTACATCAGTGTCCCTCTGAGTTCTCAAGCTCTCAGCATCAGACTAAGAATTACACCATTGGCTTCTCTGGTTCTGAAGTTTCTGGACTTGTACTGAGTAATGCTACTGGCATCTCAGATTCTCAAGCTTGCATACAGCCTATTGTGGGACTTTTCAGCCATGATAATCACATGGGCCAATTCCCCTAAAAAATTTCCTGTCATCTATATGTCTGTCTGTCTATCTATTTTATTGGTTCTGTCTCTCTGGAGAACCCTGACTTTTATTCAAAATTCTGGTTTATTTTTGCACATCATGATGCCTATCCTCTTCTTATTTCTTGAAATAGTTTTCAAGATCTTTCTGTTGGAAGTTCAGTAAGGTGTTCTTCCCTTAAAGAAAAACTCTCTCAAGGGTATTGCTCTGGCTATGCCTAACTGGAAGTACCTTTATCATAACCTTAAGTATTGACCACCTATGATCATTATTCTGTGGAGGGCAATGCAGCCACGCTCAATATAGCAGCATTTTTTGTTTTGTTGTGTTTTGTTCCAGGCTTTTTTTTCCAACTCATTGCTTCAGTGGAATAGTGTTATGCCTACTCATTCACAAATCCACCTTCCCTGTGTTTATTAAGATTTGATAAGATCTAGAGTATCTAGATAACCAAGTTTCTACCTCTTCCCTCTAACCCATTCAAGATCACTTCCAGAAGGCAAAATGTTGGGTCAAGCTCATAAGTTAGTAATATAAAGTGTTGTCTAAAAGTCTCCTATTTAAAAGTATACCTCCAAATGGTGTTCCACATCACTCATCACTGGTCCTCAGAATTCATCCATGATTTCTCCTAATAGATCACTTAGCACGTTGTACTTCAATTAGATCTTTGCTTAGTTGTCTTTCTGAGAAAGACCTAACCCCGTGAGTTCAAAGATGGAAACTTATTTATCTTTGCAGTCCTAAAGGCTATCACAGTATCTGATCCGCAGTGGGCATTCATTCCACCTGTGTGGAATGAAAAAAATGAGTGAGTGGATGAGTGAAATCATCCAGGCATTCAGTCCTGAATGAGCATCTCTAATTTGCTATGCAATGGACCTGACAATGAAGGACAATGAGAAATATAAAAATATGTTTTGTTCTGTTTTGTGTTGGGGCCTATATTTTAGTGAAATATACAGAAAATAGATAAGTAAACAAACCATATATTTTTAGATAATAATGACTTATATTAATAGAAAACTTACTATATTCAAGGAAATCTTTAATTGCTTCAAATTTATAAGTTAATTTAATCATGCATCCTCTCCAGGTAGATGCTATTATTACAACTGCTTTACCCAAAATAAATAAATAAATAAATAAAAATAAAACTAGGAGCAGAGAAATTACATAAACTTGGTCAGGGTTTTGAAAGGTATTAAGTGGTGAAATTGGCATATTCTTATGGACAAAAGGATTTTTTTTTTCCTGTGTGACATGGTAAGCCATTTAAGGTTATGAATATGAAAGAGACACAATCTACTTTATATTATTAAAGGTCACTCTGGCTCTTGTATAAAGAATAGCAATGATGGCTGAGGACATGAAACAGCAAAGAAAGAAATGGGAAGGCCATTGCAGAGTTTACACTGGAGATCACAATGATTTGGACCAAGGTGTTAGGAGTAGTTGTAATAAAAACAGACAATATTTTAGATGCAGACAGTCACTGACTCATGGTAGTTTGACTTACAATTTTTCAACTTTACTATACATTTATCAGGAAGTAGTCTCGGAGTAAGTCGAGGAGCATCTGGACTTACAATGGTTCTGGTTTGACTTACAAATTTTCAACTTTACAATGAGCTTATTGGGGTAGTAAATGCATTTCTGACTTACAATATTTTCAATTTCTAAGAGTCTTATCAGAATGTAACTTCTCATATGTTGAGGAGCATCTGTATATCTGAGAAGTGAAACAAGGGGATTTACTGATGGGTATAGAAGCAGTATGTATAAGAGGATGATCAAAATCAAGGCTAACTTATAGGTCTTAGGGCTAAGCAACTGTAGAAAATGGTGCCACTCTTCAGAAATGGGAAATTTGAGGGAAGAAATAAAATTAGAATCAATTTAGTGTTCTGTTTTAAACATTTTAAATTTGAGAAAACTATTAAATATCCAAATGAAATTGTTTAATAGATGGTTAGAAATACAGTTAAGGATCAATGAGAGTCTAAACTGTAAATATAAATTTGGAGGTTATTAGCATATGAATGGTATTTAAAACCCTGGGATTAGATAAAATTCTCTGGAAAACAGAGGTAGATAGAGAAGTGGGGTGTGATCTGAGGACAGAGCATTGGAGCCAGAAATAGGAAGCAGAGCCCAGAGTGGAAATGGATAAAGTCAGGCTAGTGAGGCAGGAGAAGCTTCAATAGAGGGCACAATTATAAAACACAAACAAGAAAAAAATGATTTGGAAATATGATGGGATAGATATCTTTGCTCACCCTCTACTGAAAACAACTAAAAGTGAAAGACACAATAAAAACTCCAAAACTAGTATTATAACCATATATATATATTTATAGGTATACATGCACATTTAATATATGTATATATTCTTTAAAGTGTGAGAACAGACAATATCTCAAAAAGACCAAAACCTAAGAGAAAGCACGAACTGAGAGAGGTAAGTGGAATCATGAAACTGCTTTGCCCTGAGAACTTTTGTCAAACTTGGCAAATCTGAGCTTTAGTTTTTTTCATAAAGGACAAAACCCTAGCCCTGCAAAGAAATGATGCCTAATAGAACAATACCAACACCCATAAAGCTGGGATCCCAAAGGCTTCCAGCTCAACGTAAGTTTGACCCAGAAGTAAATTCTCCCTAAACATTCACTTCCCTTTGTAAGGGAGAGCATTGAGCATATCTAAATAAAAAATAAAACACCAAAAGATGTAAAAAAAAAAAAAACCTGATGAATATTTACAGGCCAATTCATATTAATTAAATAATGGCAGCTTATCCCAGTTAAGAAGACAACTGGACAAGTAAAATGCACATCAGGATTAACTAACCAAAATGGAGCATAGAGAGACAGAAAGATAGAAAATATGACAAAATATTAAGAAATACGAATAGAATGAAAATTTTCTATCAGACAAGTAATCAGATTTTTAGAAATAGAGAGAAGAAACCAGAGCAGGGAAATAACTGAAGAGATAGAAGTTCACATTGTTTGGAATTTATGAGAAGTACCTATCCACAAGTTCAAGAAATCCAATGAAACTCAATAAATATAAATAAAAAGAAACTCACATCCAAACACATCATCATGAAAATGCAGATTAAAATTGAAGGTGCAAGGAGAGAGACAGAAAAAGCAGCTGGAGAAAAATGGCATTATCTTCAAAGAAACAGCATTTGCATTAATAAGTGACAGATGACCCATCAAGAATAACAATGGAAAACACTAGGCAGTGGAATCTCTTGAAGTGTCCTAAAAGAAAACTACCAATCAAGATTACTACATCCAAGAATACTTTTCAAAAATGACGCACACTGAAAACATATTCAGGCAAACTAAAACTTGTAGCAGAGCCTAGCCAAAGGAAACTGAAGAAGCATGAATATCAGACAAAAGAAAAATGATCACAGATTGGAAGTTTGAAATACGAAAAAGAATGAAGATCAAAGAAGTGATAAAAATGTAAATCTAAATTAATGTTGACATAAATCAATAATGAAAAATTTTATGATATTAAAAGTGGAATTAAAAATAAAATAAACAAAAATGACAGAAAATAAATACCTTTGGAAAGTCCTATTCATTAGAGGATTCTCCCAGCTTGAGAGGGTAGGACATCAGGAAAGTTCTAGAGATCAAGAGAACTGAAAGGATACACTGAATTAAAAAAAATAAAATAAACTGAGAAATGTAACAAGAAGTCAGCCTACGAACATCTAGTCCTAAATCTTCATTGTATAGAGTGGAAAAGGAAGGGCCAGAGAGAGAACAACAAAAAAAGCATCTCAGCTTCCCTCAGATGGATAAGCCTGAAGGAGTGGGGTGTGATTTAGTGCTCTTCCTGTCTACCACACAACACCCTCACAACTGGACCCAGAGTCAGCAAAACCCAAGGCACAGCTTCAACAACATTAGTTAAATCAAACTTATCATTTATTTTCAAAATTTCAGCAAGCTAAAATCCAAGAGCAGTGCTCTCACTTAAGGGGCTTCGTTCTTCCAGCTTTAGCTCTCATTTGTGCAAGCAAACAGTGAAAATTCCTGATAAAGCCATAGCTTAGAGGTTACATCCTTATTGTACATCTGCTGAGTGTCAAATAAGACACTCAGTCCCACAGGGAGAGAGTCAGAAGAGAAATGACTTCACTTTTCAAGCACTTGGCACCCTCACCTCACTCTGTCCCCTAAAACTGCCACAATCTCCCTAAACAATATTGTATTTGTGCCAGCAACAGCTCTGCATCCCACACTTAATGCAAAAACTGCATTTGTTCCTTCCCCGATTTCAGCTTTCCAATCATATTTAAGAGTATTGAACATTAAGCAGCCGTATCTGAGGAAGTGATTCCTTTAACTTTAGAAGCAGAAATACATTGAGCATTTTTAACCTTTAAAACATGTCAAGGGCATAAATAAAAAGATACTAAATTGCCTCCAGAAGAAAAGAACATGTCTTTAACACAAATGCCTTGGCAACTCTGTAAGTAAGAGGTCATTTTCTTCAGAAATGTTCGGAATGGGTTATTTCCTTTAAAATGTTTACAAAAAAAAATCCTGCATTTCATACTGGGTGGCTAACGATTCAAAGGCTGAGAAAAACAAAATAAAAATGGAACCAGGGAAAGGTTATTTGAGAGATTCCCAACGAGGGTTGCTGAACTCTTTAAAAAAAAACAAAACAAAAACAGTAGCAGTGTACTCCCAGAAGCATTTGAGCATTTGGAACGTTAAACATTGCCTTGCTCTTAGAAAGTAGTTAGATTTTCTTTATGTTCTGAATTTTTAAGCAGTTTTGGCAGCAGCACCTTTGATATTCCTGAAGATAATCTGTCTCTGTAAACACACTGGAGAAGCCCCTTGTTTAGACTAAATAATGCCTATTCCAAAAGTGGTTTCTTTTTAATGATAGAAGGTCACAACTGAAAACAAAGATAACTATATGCTGGTCGAATGGCTTTAATTTGTAGAGAAAGAAATTAAAAGGGGAAGAGGTTTTTGCCAGGATATGCCATTGGCTAGTTGAAGACTTGGATTTCCTGAAGCTCAGTGATCATGTTTCACCATCACCATATAGGGCATAATTTTAAAAAAATGAAACATCAAGAGAAAATTTCTTCTGTTTTTAAGATACAGCATACTTTTGTTTCTTTCTTTTATTTCCTTTTTCTTTTTCTTATTCAGAAGGCAGTTCATAAATTCTATGTTCTCTTGACATCCAGAGATTCTTGAACAGATTTTGCTACAATTTTATTTTAAAACATGAAGAAGTAAACAGAAAGAAAAGTACCTTTGGAGAGGTGGGCATTAAAAGAATAGGATAGGAATGATAAAAAATAAAACTAATATATGTGACTATATTTTTCCTGCAATGAAACACTCTATGAGCCAAATAGCAACTTCTCCATAGAAGGGTTTATTATAAAGACTGAATCTCATCCCAAACAGCTTTGAGATTCAGCTGTGGAGCACGCACCCTCTGCCTTAATAAAGGACAGTTGAGGTTGAATACATTTAAATTGAAGTTGCCTCAGAACACAAAAAGTGGTACATCAGGCTGCTTAGCTCATAGAGAAAACAGTAGTTAAGGCAGTTCCATAAAACACGACAATCCAAATGTGAGATAAAAGTGATTAAGTGATATTCCAAGTCAGACACTAAAATATGGTCCTGCTGTGAGTATTACTTTTAGCATTTGGCAGTGATGTGTGATAACTCAAGACTGCACCATGAAATGATTTTTTTTGTGGCTTTGGACGCTTGCACAAGGATTTCTAGTTAATTTAGTCAGGATTTCATTGGAATAGTGTTCTCAGGTGAGAAAAGAAAGAGACCATTATCCATCTAGTGTTCCACTCCAAGAGTTATTTTACTTCAAACTGTCTTTAGTGGAAATCCAGAAATTTGAAGATTAAGTCTATACCTAAGTAAGCTTGAAACCCAAGAGAGTAAAAATGAATAATTTTTAAAAATCTTTTCCTTTAAATATCTAGATAACTGAAGCAAGGCATATCAGAAGTTAAATTAGTTAGGCAATTGCTTCCATTTTCTATTTCACTTGACTATGTAGCTGTGCCTTGAGTGTAGTTGGATGGACTGTGCAAATATCTTAATATTATAATACTTACGTGTGTCCTAGCAACAATTTTTTTAAAAAATTTGGCCATCTTTGAAACATTCAAACATGTTTTTAACCATGGAAAGGACTGAGATGCCATGAAAAGGATGCTGTAACGGGAAACTTGTAGCCCTGCCTCTGGCTTTGGCTCTGCTCTAGTTAGTGCCAGGAATAACCTGTTTTCACTGCATTATGCTGTGTGTAGTAATCCATAGCCCCCAAATATCAACAGCTTGCAACAACAAAAGTATATTTCTTGCTCATGTTACATGCCAGATGAGGACTAATTACATCTCTGCTCCCTGTCTTCTTCATTTCCAGACTGGGACATGCTATCCTTATGGCAGCAGGAAAAAAGAACCACAGTGCGTTCACAGGATGGCACTTACAGCAAGTCATGTGACTAAGCCTGAATGGAAAGGAGCAGAATGTATAATTCTCTCACAGGACAGCAGTAGATAATTGAGAAAAATATACAGTCTACCACAGATCACTCTCTGGGTCATAAATATACATTTCTTTCCATTGTTCTTTTAAAATACATTCATTCTCCACTGAAAAAAAAGATATAAAAGTCTCATATAATTTCAGTATAAGACTCAAATCTTGGGACTTTTTCAAAGAACTTATAGTCTTTCTCTAGATTTGGCTTCTTTTGCACTGAAACCTATGGACTAAAAAGACAAGCTATACGCAACTCATACACCCAACAGACCATGGTAGAAAAGGGGTAGAATAATTGCAATAAACAACCCCACACAGAAAGGAGAATTGGATGCACCCAGAATCACTAGTCCAAAACCATTATGAAGTCATACTGCACAGAAATTGCAAGGGCACACCACTCTAGGGCTGGAGAGTGATTTTTGATCAGGCCCCCACTGGAGTTCTTGGTTCTGCTGTCTGGGCCCCCATTAAATTTCTCTTACCCCTGATTCCATATGAAGAGAACACTGGAGCCCTTTTAAGAGGCTGAAAAACTTTCTCAGTCTACTCTCTACTTTGTAGAATTTTGAAACCCTAAAGATCATATTAAGTTTTTAACAATCACAGAAGTATTTAATCCAAACTGGGGATTCTTTTGGCCATACAACACTCTCAAAACACAAGTTGTCTTTTTTTCCATTTGGCTCCATTCAACTCCACTGGTGAAAGCCACACTCGTGATTATTTTCCAGACTGGCTTTGCGCCCTCGTTCTCTCTCTCTCTCTCTCTCTCTTTCTCTCTTTCTCTGTCTCTCTCCAGACTTAATTTCAGGCACCTTCAGCTTAGCCAGCTTCTGTGAGAGAATATATCCTCAGTTTCTTTTCCATGGTCCATTTTGTTCAAATGAAAGTATTTACTAGACATCGCATCAATAAATAAGGAGCTGAATGGTTTCACCCTTGATTTGTTCTTTCCTTCCAGTCTGAGTTTTATTAATAATTGGCCCTAAGTGCTCAAAATATTTTTCAATATTATCTTTTACTAGCTGAAGATGGGAAACAGTTACATCTTTTAGCACTGACGTGAACCAAAATAAAACAAATTTTAGGAATATTCTTAAATGTAATAATTATACTTTCAATACTTACATATATTATAAAATTCTAATATGAATTCGATACATTAATTTTACTCATTCAGCATCATGGAATCAAACATAAATGTGCAAGATATAATTTATTCTTTCTACATAAAATGCTTGATGAGCACATAGATTCAAAAACCTACATACTTAATGCCACAGTCTCCCAGAGGACAATCATGCACATTTGGGGAACGACAGATCTATTTAATGTTTTCTCCACATGCAAAAGTAAACAGTACCCAAAGAGAATAAATTTGTCCAATATTACACTATTTTAATGGTAGAGCTTGCTCCCAGATTCTGACACATAGTCTGATTTTCCTATTACTCACCAGGACCACACTGTACTATGTTGGTATGCAAAGAAATTCATGATTATTGCTATTATTTTGAAACATATGGAATTGCCAATAGTTGATTATTTTTGACCTTCAAAACCTTCAACTTCTTATAGTTCAACCTAATACCAAATTAATTTTTTCATATGTTTTAGAACTTAGACCTTTTTTCTTAGTCATACTTTCTAACATGTTAGAAGTATTACACATGATTCTGGTAATACATGCGATTATTTGTGTGGTACCATGTAAAGGATTAAATAACATTGAATTGTGTTTCTATGTTGAGATATATTTCGGAGCTCAAAGGGAATGGGTGTTATATACAGTCATTTATAATTTTGTCCTTATGGAGGTGGTTCCTGATTGTGACTTGTTACTCAATGCAAATTAGAAATTCCTTGTTTGTTTGTTTGCATTGGTTTTCCTAACATGCTTTTGAATGGCTGTGTTGGTAAGCAGAGCTGGGGCTAGAGCACTCAGCCCTCAGCATTCACTCACTCACTGCTAACCATGTGAAATTTAATAGCTAGCCCTACTGTAACTACTAAATGAATGAACCATGTTGGCTCATTCTTTGGAAAATAATCAAGCCATTTGCTGCAAAGCGGGGAGAGAGTATAAGTGTATCCACCTAGGAAGGGACACCAATGTGGGTAATTTTATTTAATTTGTCATGAGAGACTCAGGAAAAAGCAGAATGGCTGAGGCTACATGAAAGTATACTGTCAATAGTTCATCGTCCATGTAACAAATTGCAATAAACTAAATATTTTTGTAGTGAGAATTACTGCAGTTATTTTTCAAACCTTTTCGTTATATCTATGAGAAAGTCTCACCTTGATGAGACTTTCTGCCTTTAATATCATTCTAATACTGGCTAAAACTAATCAAAAGAAAGAAGCTTTATCCTACTAGGTTCTGCAGGCAACAGTACTGGCTTGTAATACAATTGTGTCATTTCATTCATTTTTATAATTACTATCTATCTGTGCCAAATAAGACTGATTTTATACTTGTATAAAATGATATAACATTTCTGTTAAAATACATTTGTTTACATGAAAAAAGTAAGTCAAAGAAAAATGTTAAGAAAATAATTCAGGTGGCACAGAAATTACTTAAATTTGAGAAAATTTTGTTAGACTACATCACAAACTCAGTGCTCAGCAGGGGTGGTTCGCCTCCTAGAAGGGACAGTTTGAAATTTTGTGCACTTTGGGTATAACGCTACAGGAGTTTAGTAAGCAGAGATCAAGAGTTGATAGAAGTGCTGCGATCCATGTAATATTTCTACCCTAAAAGAATGTTCCACTAGATATTCTTATAGGTGAATCTCCTGTTTTGTTTTGATTTTATAAATTGTTTCGAAGTAAAATTTATATACTTTATTGTACAGCCAAATACATTTTTACAAGCGAATACACCTGTGTCCAGAGCAACATATAGAGAACGACCACTATCCTAGAAATCTTTTCTGTGTTCCTCCAGTCCATCTTCCTCACCCGGACTTAACCACTATTCTGACTTTTCTCACCACAGACTAGTTTTGCCTCTTTTAAACTTTTTAAATGTAATAATTCATTATATAGTTTATTGTAATTGCCTTTCATTTAACATTTTTTTCTGTGAGATCCATCCATATTATTGCATGTAGCAGTAGTATGTCCATTTTCATTGCTATATATTCTACTATATAAATATGCCATAACTTACCATTCTAATAGGGATTGACACGATGACTTGTTTTCATTTTGAGCTGCTATGCACATTCCTGCACAAATCTTTTGTGAGCATATATGCTGCTCTCTGTTGAGTGTATATATATACTTGGGAGTAGAACTGTTGGATCGTAGAGTAGGCATATGTTCAGCTTTAGTAAGTCTTGCCCCACAGTTGTCCAAGATAATTTTACTAATTTGCACTCTCATCAGCAATGTATAAGAATTCCATTGCACTATATCTTTACTTGATATTGTTAGGTTTGGGTTTTTGTAAACCATTTTTATGGGTATATACCCTCAGTTTTAAGCATCCACCTAGATGCTCATTTGCTCATAAACAGTAGTACCTTTGCAAGAATTAAATATTTGCTGATTTTTTTTAGAATTCAGCTGCTATATAAATGGAGGGAAGACTGTATTCTATCTTATTTTAAACTACCAAGAGTTGTTCACTTTATCAGAAAATTGTACCACTGATGGCAACAGCACTCTTGGTCCTTGAGTCTGTAATAAAACCAACATCCCCATATCAGTTTGCTGCCACCTGCACAGTGTTTCCATATACAGAAATAGCTATAGAAATGACTATTCATTATGTGTACTAGGGTCTATTCCTGTGCATGTCTGAGGATTTACATATTGAAAAAAATTATTATTTCATCATAAATAATTTTTATTTTATTTCTCTTTATATTACATTTGGGACCTTATCATGACTCTTTTAATTACTGTATAGTTAGGTTATTTGTATATACACATTATACACACACACACACACACACACACATATATATCTCAAGATAGTAAAGAAGACTCTACAAAATATTTCTTGTAAAAATGGTATGTTGATTTCATAGAGTTGAGATCTCTGCTTTAACCAATGAAATTGCCCCCTTGATTGTAAATCTCTTGAAGGTAAAGAAATGGGGGGAAAACATGATGTCCAATGGAACCCAGTGAATCAATATTTTTTGGGAAAAAACATCCAGTCTATTGCCAACTCACCAGCCCCAAGCCACTTCATCCATTTTCTGGCCTCAGCTGTCCTCTGCCACACTCCTCATCGTTCTTTCTAACCCACCCAAAAGAGCACATGATACTGCATGGACAGGTGCTTTAGTATTAATAATTTCTCTGCAACTAGGAATAATTGCCACCCTAAGCCACTCACCAATCTGACTTGGAAAACCTCTTTTAAACACGCACTCCCATGCTGCCAAAAATAGCATATTTTAGAAACAGCATTTTGTAAAAATAGGAATAGGAACTTGCTCTATTATAATCTCAGGACTTTCTTTGTGAGATCAAAGATCAAGGAGATATGAGGCCTTCATACTATGTGACCTGTGATCTCTACCAGTAACAACTTTGCCAAAACTATTTTTATTTTTTTTAAAAAAAGCATGCTGAATACTCTTTTTTTTTTTTGAGACAAAGTCTCACTCTCTTGCCTGGGTTAGAGTGCTGTGGTGTCAGCCTAGCTCACAGCAACCTCAAACCCCTGGACTCAAGCAATCCTCCTGCCTCAGCCTCCCAGGTATCTGGGACTACAAGCATGCGCCACCATGCCCAGCTAATCTTTTCTATTTTTAGTTTTTGGCTAATTTCTTTCTATTTATAGTAGAGACAGGGCCTCGCTCTTGCTCAGACTGGTATTGAACTCCTGACCTTGAGCAATCCTCCCGCCTCGGCCTCCCAGAGCACTAGGATTACAGGCGTGAGCCACTGCACCTGGCCTGAATGCTCTTAACTTGCTCTACATAGCTATGTCCATGGAAAGTCTGCCTGGTGTAACATAGACAATACACGCTGCAAGTAAATCCATTAGACCTAGAAAAATGAGCAATGATCCAAAGCCCAGATGAGGATTTTATTAATTTGGTTATCATGGCAGGGTGATGCTCATGCAAGCATACATATATATGACACAGTGAAAAGTGGAAAGATGGAAACCTAGCCTGGAAATGTCCAGCAAGAGAGAGAGAGGAGAGATCAAGAGGAATCAATATAAGCAAAACTGATGCTATGGCGATAGAAGTATTTAATAGATTGATCATCTCAGGTTGTGCTATTTTCTTAATTACATAAAGCCTCAGTTGCACAGAATGAAGTTAACCTGCAAATCTTCAATTTGACAGGAACTTTTCATATTTGATTTTAGAGAAAAAGAGTTGAATTACTCACAAATCAAACAAAAAAAATCTAATGGGAACAACTAACAGAAATTTTCTGCCCACTCCAAGAATGAAGAAATCAAGAATCAGACTTATCAAATTTATGCATAATACAGCTGAAACACTATATAACAGGATTTGGGCCCAAAGTGATCCTGACAAGCTGACTCTCTAGACCAGTGGTTTATAACCCTGGCTGCACGTTATCATCAACTAGGGAGCTATGCCTGGGACCTACCCTCAGAAATTCTAATTTAATTAGTCTGGGTTAGGGCCCAGGCATCAATAGTTTTTAAATGCTCCCCAGGTGATTCTAAAATGTAGTCAGGGTTGAGATCACTGCCTTAGAGCATGCCAAGGTTCACTCTAATAAAGGGTCAAATGCCATGATTGTCAGAAGGGATGAGCAGGTGACCAAGGGAAAAGTGACACAATATAGGACCTAACTGCTGTCTTAGAATGTAAAAAAGAAGATTCAGAGAGACACATAGCTCAAATCCACAAGTAATAGTAATGGGGAACATCATCGAGTGTTTTCCATATGCCGAGCACTGAGCCAAGGTGCAAAAGCATGGGAACAAAAGTTAAGTTCCCATTTGCCTTGATAAAAGTATAAATAAAAGTAGATGGGGAGATAGACTGAATCCACGTAAAACATTTGGTGCAAGATGCCCAAGAAAATAGATGATGGTTACCTCTGAAATGTGGGTTTAGAGGAAGAATGATTTATATTATAGAGCTGTAAAATAATTTGAACTTTTAAAAAATGTTTACTACATATGATATTATTGTCATAATAATTTAAAAAATATTATTTAAAAAATAGAAATTTCTGATCTTGATGAGGACTGTTTTTTTTTTTTCACTATGTCCCCAAATTCATGCCATCTGTTTCCTCTTTCTCCAACAAAAATAGTCAGGATTATTTTGAAATAATCCCCGTTGTCCATTGCTCCTTCATTACACGTTCCTGAATTGAATTCTGCTACTTAGCAATAGCCTTGATACTTTGAACTGACACTGGGATGGGAACTTGCTGAAGGCCAGAACAATCCAAATCCACTGGGAACATTTTGTCGTAGAAAATTAAAATTTGGGAATGTGTTACCTGGTGCATAGCTACGGATATCCTCAGAGCTTTTCAGTCACACTATGTGTGTGTGCGGTCAGTGGATGGGCTAGAAAGAAGCCCGTGACTGCTGTGAGGTAAGATGATAGGGATAAAATAGAATTGGCATTCTCTTACAAACCCTCCTCTTTTTGTAGCTCCCTTGGGTTGCCAAAGCTCTACAAGACTTTTAGCTCTCTATTCTATTGATCAAGTCCACCTTTGATGTTCTCTTTAAACATACATCCCTGGAGCAGAAATGTGGGAGGTACTGGGGGTAGGAGGAGAGCAGACAGCCAAGCATCTCTCACCCACCCCCAGCACACTTGCTCCTCCACTAGGAGCATCCCTGCTCCAAACTATCTGCCAGCAAGAAAGCACTTACCTTCATAGAGAGGAAAAAGCACCAGTCCAGGGAGCAAAAACACCTGGGATCTGTTGCTAATGTTATTGTGTATTTGCAGAACATTAGGTAGGCTACACACTTCATCTGTGAAAGGAAGAGGCTTGGAAGGATGAATTCCACCTTTTCACTCATGTCCCGCACCTTTGGATAGTGCTTATGTTTAGTTAGCCTTTATAATAGTAGCTAATATTTTCCCAACATTGGTCCACTTAAAAGTGTTGGCTTATAAAATGTATGCCCAGAAGATAGAAATAATGCCAAATGCCATGTAATTCAGGTATAAAATATCATCAGACAAAATAGCTTTCTTTGTGTATCCACCACACAATCAATTCCTCCTCTCAGTTGCCCACTTGGCAAGAAGAGGTAGATACCCAAACCATTACAATGTCTTCATTGCCACAATAAAATTTGGTGTTGTATTCCAAATATTGAATGTTATTGTTTTACATGTGCACGTTCAGATTCATCCGAATGTGAAAAAATGCAATAAATATCATTACAGTAATATGTAAGCTGCCTTAGGACCATCGCTTTTTATTCTACTGGTAAAGTATAAAGGAGAAATTAACTCCCTTTCAAACAAGAAATCTTAGCCTTTTTGAAATTTTCTTTCTAAGATAACAGTTTATAACTTAGATTAAAAAGAGTCTGAGAGGGAATGATTTTAATGACTTGAGTAGAAGAGGGACAGTTTATTGAAAAGATGATTAGTATGCAGAAGTCAATCTTATTCTTGAAAAAAAACAGACATCAGTGAATCCAAGTTTGTGCATTGTAACAAAACTGTATGTTAAGCTTTTTTACAAGAGCGATCATTATCAATCAAATGAATTTTAGTTTCCAGAATTTTATCAGAAGTTATCATCTGACCCAAAGGAGAAAATGCTAAAATAGGATCAAAGGAAAAATCACATCTTGATTTACAACTCATATTTTCTGATCAGACTTACAAATCCAGCTAAAGTGTTTAATCAATATAGAGCACTTAAAAATGATGTCAGCTACAGAATGCTTTCACCTGAACGCAGTGCTTAAGCTAACTTCCTGTTAAAAAAAATACAGTGAAAATTTTTTTAAAAACTTTTTTTCTCTTTAACATTTATTTCCCTAACTTAAATCTAATGCCTAAGACATAGCATCAAATTTAACCTGCTTCTCTAACTTTTATTGGAGAGGCTGCATAAAAGGAAAGCATAAATATTCAAAAATAGCTGCGTCAGTATTTACAAGCTGATTTGTGGGACTTTGAGCGGACAAGACCTCTGTCTTTGCATTTAGAAGCCCATATTTTACTCGGACTTATCGGAGGTAACCAATAGCTGCTGGGAATATCTCAATCATTTTCCAGATGTAAGGCAATGAATCAAGAGTGTCCAGCTTTCTCTATGTTGATGTTTAGGAATTAAGCCACTTTCACTCAAATATAGAAAACTACGAAGGGCTTTGGTCTAAGTCAGTAACGTCATGAAGGGTACAAATGGAGCAGAAATAAATTGGGTCACTAAACCTTGGAGTAAGTTGTAAGGTCGCTCCTTAAAGTTGAAAGCTGTCAATTAGGATAACTAACCAATGAACACATAAGCGCACTGAAGGAAGTAAAACTCAGTGGAAAGCAACCAAGGAGGGGGAGAAGTGGAGGGGAATAAAGCAACATAATAAGTACTATGAATAATATTTGGGTGAGGTGCACCTGTAGCCAGGACTCCAGCATTACAAAAATGAGCCACACAACTTAAAACGTTTGTACCCCCTTAATATTTTGAAATAAAAAATAATAAAATAAAATAATAAAAAAAGAAAGCACAGTTTCACATAGTCAATAGCAAGTATACCAGGCTGATGGGTCTACTAAGAAAAACATTCTAGTTTCTACAAGCATTTAGATGAATTTATTGATAATCTAGCCATAAAGTAGTTATTAGGGGAAGTTTGTAATGTTTTTCAGATCGATAATCAGTAAATGTGTCAGGTGCTTGACATGAAAGTTTTTCATTTAATTCTCACAAAAGCTCTCTGAGCAAGTATCCCTATCTTTAGTTTACAAATAACAAGAAAGTCAAAGGTTAAGTAAATTGCATTAGGTCACATGGTGAGTGATAGAGCTGGGATTTGAACCCAATTTGATCTGATTCCAGAGCCCAAAAGCTTTCAAGGGAAAAGACATCTCTCAAACACAAAATACATCTTGGGGCCACCATCAAATATAATTACCTATTGCCACTATAATGCCACAATACCTAAAATTGCAAAACCTATTGGTATAAAACAATAAACTTTTTTTTTTCTTCAAACCAACCTATTGGTCAGCTAGGTAGCTTTGCTGGGCTTGGCTGAGCTTGGCTAACGTGATCTAGTCTCACCTACATGTCTGTGGTCAACTAGAAGGGGGACTGGCCAGTCTAGAGTTTTCTCAGCTAGGATGATTTGTCTCTTCCGTATGGTCATTTGTCTTCCGGTAGGCCAGCCTGGGCTTGGTTTCATGATGAAGACAGTGTTCTAAGAAAGAGAATGGAAGCAGGGAAGGCCTCTAGAGACCTGGGTCCAGAACAGGCACACTGATACTTCTGCAATATTTGATTGGCAAAGGCAAGTCAAAAAGCCGATTTAGATTCAAAGGGTAAGGAAATGGATTCCACCACTGGATCAGCAGAGCTGCAAAGTCACATTGCCAAGGGCAGGTACACAGAGGGGCGAAGAATTAAAATGAAAAGAATAGCAGTGTAGACCAGGACTGATTTCTCATCCATTTATTCATTCAGTAAATATTAATTGATCCCTACTATGGTTCAGGCACCTTATAGGTCTCAAGAATTCCAGGGGTGAATATAAAAGATAAAAATTACTCTCCAAATGAAGCTTACGTTCTAATGAGAAAGACAGGCAGTATGCAAAATAAAATAATTAGTGTATGTGTTAGCATAGACTGCCATTAACAAAATATCGCAGACTGCACAGACTGGCTGGTTTAAACAACAGAAATTTATTTTCTAACAGTTCTGGAGGCTAGAAGTTCACGATCACGGCGTCAGCAGGTTTGGTTTCTCCTGAAGCCTCTCTCCTCGTCTTGCCGATGGTCACCTTCTCCCTGTACCCTCAGGTGGTCTTTTCTCTGTGTGTGCGCTCCTGGTGTCTCTCCCTCTGCTTTTAAGGACAGCAGTCACAGACTAGGTCCCCACCTTTATAACCTTAATTATATCTTTAAAGTCACATCTTCAGATATTCACGTTGGGGATTAGAGCTTCAATATATGAATTTGGCGGAGTACACAATTTAGTCCATACAGTATATTAGATAATAAAAATAGCTAAGTGAATAAGGCAGGAAGTGGGATATAAAATGTTGCATGGGGTAAAAGTTTAGATGCAACAGCCAGTAAAGTCCTAACTGAGAATGTGGCCTTTGAATAGTGGAGCTGGTTATGTGGCTTTCGGAGAACATTTCAGGTAGAGGGAACAATAATTTAAAAAGCCCTGAAGAGTCCCTGGGCAGCACCTGACTGGCTCGCAGAGCGGCGTGTCTGGAGAAGTCTGACAGTGGAGAGAGCATTAGAGTGTGGGATGCAGCTTAAAGTGGTCCAGATCAGACAGACCATAGTAAGAATCTGGCTTTTACTCAGAAAGGAAATGCAATGAGAAATCACTGGAGGCTGGTGAGTAGATTTACATAATCTGATTCACACTTTTAAGGGGATTTTTTTGACCATTTCAACAATAGACTGCTGAGAATAACCTAGGAAAACAGTTGAGAAGTATGAATAAGACGTAGCCTGGGCTGAGGGGCACGAGTAACGCTGGTGAAAAGTAATTTAATTCTAATTATATTTAGAACTTAGACCTATAGAATATACTGACAGGCCAGGTATAGGCTGTGATAAAAAGAGAGATGTTGCTGATTTTAAAGTGTCCCCCAGAGTTCACGTGTTAGAAAGTTTATCTCCAATGCTACAGTGTTAAGAGGCAGGATTTGTAAGAGGTGATGAGGTCATGAGAGTTCTGCCTTCACAAATAGATTAATGATGCTATTGCAGGAGTGGGTTCCTGATCAAAGGATAAGTTCAGCCTCCTTCACTCTCTCTTGTTCGCTCTCTTGTCCTTCTGCCTTCTGCCATGGGGTGATGCAACAAGAAGTTCCTCTCAGGATGTGGGTCCCTCAGCCTTGGACTTCCCAGCCTGTAACGCTGTAAGAAAAAAAATTCTGTTATAAATTACCCAGTCTGAGATATTCTGTTACAACAGCACAAAATAGACTAAGACAGAAAATTGGTACCAAGAGGAGCGTTGTTATAACAAATATCAGAAAGCGTGAAAGTAGTGTTGGAACTGGGTATTTAGGATAGAGGCTGGAAAAATTAGGAGGAGCAAGCTAGAAAAGGCCTAGATTGCCATGAAGGGAGTGGTAAGGGTGATTCTGGTGAGGGCTTGGATGACAAGAGCTGTAGGGAGACCCTAAATCTTAAGGGTTACTGAAGTGGTCGTGATCAGAATGGTGGTAGAAATATGGCCATTTTGATGAGATTTCAAATGGAAATAAGCAATAAAGTATTGAAAACTGGAGTAAAGACTGTCTTTGTTATATAGCTGTAGAGGACTTGGTGCCCATGTCTTAGGACTTTGTAAAAACCAGAACTTAAGAGCAATGAACTTGGATATCTGGGATAAGAAATATTTAAGCAGAAAAACATTCAAGGTGCTGCATGGCTTCTTTGGGCCACTTAGAATAAAATGAGAAAAAAAGAGAACTGATTTTTTTTTTTTGAGACAGAGTCTCGCTCTGTTGCCCGGGCTTAGAGTGAGTGCCCTGGCATCAGCCTAGCTCACAGCAACCTCAAACTCCTGGGCTTAAGCGATCCTACTGCCTCAGCCTCCCGAGTAGCTGGGACTACAGGCATGCGCCACCATGCCCGGCTAATTTTTTTTTTGTATATATATTTTTAGTTGGCCAGATAATTTCTTTCCATTTTTAGTAGAGACGGGGTCTCACTCTTGCTCAGGCTGGTCTCGAACTCCTGACCTCGAGCGATCCACCCGCCTCGGCCTCCCAGAGTGCTAGGATTACAGGCATGAGCCACCGCGCCTGGCCTAAGAGAACTGATTTAAAGGTAGAGTTTATAATTTAAAGGAAAACAGAATGGAAAGATTTAGAAAACTCTCAGCCTGACCATTTAAAGAATAAAAAAGGTGTTAAAAAGAGAATACCAAGGGTGTGGCCAAGCGACCATTTGGTAAAGAGATTTTTACCTATTTAACTCTTTTGGAATGGGAATGTTTATCCTATGCCTGCCCCACCAGTGTATTTTGGAAGTAGACAACTTGTTTAGTTTCATGGGTTCACAGTAAATTTTCCTCAGGATGAATTGTGCCTTGGTCTCATTCATATCTAATTTAGATGAGACTCTGGACATTGGACTTTTGAGTTGATTCTGGGACAAGTTAAGACCTTTGGGGCTACTGGGCTGGGATGAATGTATTTTGCATGTGAGAACAACAAGAATTGGGCCAGGGACAGATTGCTATGGTTTGCATGGATCCTCCCAAGTTTATGTGCTGGAAACTTAATCCCCAATGCAACAGTGTTGAGAAGTGGGACCAATCTCCAATGCAACAGTGTAGAGAAGTAGGACTTTTAAGAGGTGTTCAGGTAATGAGGGCTCTGCCCTCATAAATGGATAAATGCTGTTATTGCAGGAATAGGCTCATGATAAAAGGATAAATTCAGTCCCCTTGTTTTCTCTCTCACACACATGCTCTCTTGCCCTTCCTACTTCTGCCATAGGTTGATACAGCAAGAGTGCCCTTACCAGATGCAGGCCCCTCAACCTTGGACTTTCCAGCCTCCAGAACTATAGGAAATAAAGCTCCGTCCTTTATAAATTACTCAGTCTCAGGTACTCTATTATAGCAGTGCAAAAGTGATTAAGACAGATGTCGAAGATGATGCTAGGAATTTTGGCCTGGGTAACTTGAAGGAATGGAATTGCCATTAACAAAATAGGGAAGGCCATAGGAAGGTCACAAGACAAATCATTGTCATTTGCCTGTTTGTTTTGTTTGTTTGTTTAGTTGATTTTATTTGATTACTTGGAGAAAAGAATATCAAGAACTCGGTTTTGGACATTTATCAAGATGGCTATGCCAGGGGTCCCCAAGACTATCCCTAACTTCAAAGATTCACTGAAGTAACTCATAGGATGTAGAATACAGTTGTAGTCCTGGCTAGGATTCTTAACAGTGAAAGGACACAAAGCAAAATCAATAAAGGAAAAGGCACGAGGACTAAAGTCCAGAGGAAACTAGGCACAATTTCCCAAAAGTCCTCTCCTAGTGAAAACACACAGGACAAACTTAATTCCTCTAGCAACAAGTTGTAGCAACATGTGCAAGATTTCATGTACAAGGGAAGCTTGTTAGAGGCTCAGAGCCCAACATTTCTATTGGAGCCTGGTCACATAAGTACCCTTGTCTAGTATGTGCCAAAATCCCAGGCTCCCATAAGGAAAGCATGTGCTCAGTATAAACCACATTGTTTGTAAAAACAATTTAGACACAGTGAGCCACTCTTACCAGCTATCAGTTGACTGGGAACATTTCGAGGGCCAAGTTCTCAGATACCAGCCAAGAGCCAACCATGCTAGCAAACCTTTCTGAGGACAGCTGCTTTAGGCTCTTCTCTGCGCAAACCTCTAAACATATTAATGCAGATGTCAAGTAGACAGTTGTCTATGCAGATCTCGTGTTCAGGGGAAAATTCTTGGCTGAAGATACACATTTGGGAAACATCAGCATAGAGATGGTATTTAAAGTAATGAGACTAGCTAAGGTCCCCTTGAGAGTAAAACAGTGGATGTCCATGCACTGAACTCCAGGGCACGTTAACCTTTAGAGGTCAGAGAGATAAGAAGGAACAAGTGAAAAGGGGAGATAAAAGAAAGGAAAGAAAAGGAATAAACAAAAACCTCAGGAGTAGGTAGAGGTAGAAAAATAAGATAAGCAAGAGTCTAAGCCACCCTGGGAATAACATGAAGAAAGTATCTGATAAACTATAACTGAAGTGAGAAAAGAGTGATAAATTATGACTGAATTATATTTTGATATTTATAAATAATCCACATTACTCCAGCTCTTCACTTGCTTGCAGTGCCTTGGACAAAGATTGGAAAGTGATAGATGGCAAATGAAAATGAATAGATCAGTCACAGTCTTGGGACCACTCAGTCTGTCTCCATCAATGAGCCCTCACTGAGCACTAAGCAAAGACAGTTGCGGAGAAGCTGGTCTCAGGACCATACCTGTCCAGGTGGCAGGAGAGCTATCTGTTTGTGAGGGAAAAATAGTCCAGCCAATAGGAGAAGAAAGAATAAAGGTACAAGCTACTAAATGATTGAATGGATTTAAATTGTTTAGTCTAGTGCCTGGCATTATATATGCTACTGTATTTATCATCATCATCATCACCAACAACAACAAAAACATCAACATTATCCAGGACTGATCTAGTTAGAACAGATTTAACAAACAGAGAAATCAATTGCAATATGATTTAGACTTTCAAGATTTTCAAGAACCACTAGTGCAGGGGTGGGGAACATTTTCATGTTGGAAGGCCACATTAATTTAGCTATAATCAAATAAGGCTGTATTCAAGAAACTTCAACTAGATATACTTAAAAATGTACATTATTTTGTAAAAATCTAACTATGATGTACTTAATAATTTCACAAAATGAAAACTATTTGTTAATTTTAAAGTTAACTAACCTTTTAATGTCTCTGTGGTGTCTGCTTTTTGTTGGAAAGCATTTGAATATTTGGTTGGAGCATGGAGGTCCACAGTTTCAGATGATACTCTAAATGGGTATCAGTCATTTGTGACCTTAAGAGCTCTTTGATTTGGGGTAGGTAGGAGAATGTATATTTGCAGCAATAATGGTGAAAAGCAAGAAAGCATTCTTCAAGCATGTTGTGGAAGGTGTGGGTATTCCACTGTATTTTTCCATATTTCAACTGGATCTTTCTTAGCATCAAACAGTAGATCAACAGCATCAAACTGTACAATGTCATCTACTGAGACCTCAATCAATTCCACCTGTAGTTCTTTAGGTGCCTTCATGATGTCAACTAGGTGAGGCTGAAATGCTAATTTGAATGTTATGTCATGATTCTCAAAGTCAGTGTACTTTTCATTGTATTCTCCAATTAATAGATCTATAACAGCTGTGTATTCTTCAGATGATTTGCTTATATCATTCTGTTTATCCATGACCTTTGCTAACTGGGGAAAATGTTCATCCAAAATTTCTTTTTGGAGAAGAAGTATTTTGAAAAAAGATAGCTTTTTTGAAATGCTTGGATTCTTTGACACATATCATATATAGACTTAGTTTTACCTTGCAAAGAAATATTCAAGTTGTTTTGATTTGACATGATATCTTACAGAAATGCTGCATTCCTATAGAAATCTTCTTTCAATAATTCACATTGCTGATTCTGTTCTTCATAAAATTTAACTATCTGTTCTTGCAGAGACAAAATTTTAGCTAAGACCTATCCCTGCAATAGCCAATGCACTTTAGAATGATATAGCAAATCCACACTGAATACCTCATTGTACAACTTTAGCATGTTATGAAACTGAAATGCCATGTTGCATTTACATGGACATAGTTAACAATATTTATAATTTTTTTTTGTAAAGTATCACTTAAAATATTAGCTTTAGCACAGAGATTTTGCTGATGCAAGAGAAACTGAAAAGAAATGAGACTATCTGTATCTGTTAATACTTTTTTAATCTGTGCAATAAACCCTTCATATTTTCCTGTCATGGAAGGTGCACCATCTGTACAGACACTCATTAAATTTACCAAATTTAGTCCAACTTCATGAAATTTATCTCAAAATTTGTTGAAGATATCTTTTCCCTGTGTTCTGTTCTTGCCCAAAGCAAGTAACTCTTCATAGCAAAGAAAATCTTCTGTTATGACTCAAATGAAGAATAAAACCTACACTGAGTCATTAGTATCAGTTGATTCATCCAAAGTGATAGAATAATATATATTGTCCTTTTGAAGTATTGCATTCTGTTAAGTTGAAGGCTAATTCATGCTGCCAATCAGTTGTGATTCTCCTTGAAAAAGCCAGTTGTTTATGCTTTGAAATGTTATCATAGTCTAAGTATCCTTTGACAATGCTTTCTTTCACAATTTCTACATCACTGAATGGCTGCCCTTTCCCCCAAGTATATAAGCTACTTTATAAGTTGCTTCAGTGGTGTTATTTCCAGATCTTATTGCTGCTTGAAAGAACTGTCTTTGCTTTTGCTTTTCATCTTTTAATTTCTTCAATGCAAGCTTTCATGCCTCTCCCTCTAATTTAAAATATTTGTGGTCCTTATGAGTGTCATAATGCTAATGAGCATTGAATTTCCTTGATGTTGACATTGCAGTATCACAAAGCAAGCAAATCATCTTATCTTTAGCACAAACAAGATAATATTGCAATTCCCAAGCCTCATTAAATAATCTGTTTTCTCCCTTCAGCATTCTCTTGATCTTCTTTGACATGATGGGCTGTTAGACAGACAGAATTAAAAAATACTGTTGAGCTGTGCAACTATTTACAAATTCCACTTCCATCGGGAACACAGTGCATCATTGTCAAAAGCTGATAACAGAGTGGCATTCTTGACCCCCATAAACTCTTGCCAACCAGCCTCGTTTGGTAGTGGCACCAGTCAGGCAGGTGAAGTTAGAAGTAAATCATGAGGGTAGCAGCCATCGATTTACCCTTATGGCTTACTAATGTTCTAATTGTATCGGTCGATCAGGGAGGATTATTTCACTGAAACTTATTTTATTCTTTGGAATTTTAAATACATTTATTTTAAAAATGAAATAAAAATATAAAGATGAACAAAAATATATTAATAAAAATAAAAGAACTTGTTCTGTAAAATTTGGATTCAGTCAAAAGGCCACAGGTAAGGACCTAGAAGGCCACATGTGGCCTTAAGGCCACAGGTTTCCTACTCCGAGATAGTGCATTCTTATTCCAAACCAAATCCAAATATAACATTCTGCCCTTAGATACCTCATACTTATTCTAATACCCTCGAATTTACTTATACAGAATGGAATTCCATAAAGTCCCAGTTTTATTTGTTTATTGTACTGTTTAGGATTTAGCTTTCAGAAAACCTATAAGAATGTGAGTGCTTCCTTAAATGTTGCACTGTAGGCACCTCACTCACCTAATCCTAGTCCCACCTTGCATGTAATAATGTGCTCAATTAATGGTGGATATTCATATGATAAATGAAAGAACTAACTAAAGAATTGGGACCGGCATCATCCATTGAATTTGGTTTTTTTCTTTCATTGTCTTTCTGTCTCCCTCTCTTTCCTTCTCTTTCTCCTCTTTATTTCTCTTTGTCCTTCTTTATTTTTCTTTCTTTTTGTTGCTGTTAGAGAGAATTTTAGGGTTTATCTAGCATTGAAGTTGGGCAGTCAGGTTGAACAAGGAATCACTATAAACACTGATGTATTTTAGAGCAGTGATTTTGAAATTGTCGGCTGCAACTCATTGGTGGATTGTAACATCTCTTTTTGTAATTTATTAATGGAAATAGAAAGGAATAGTTTAGGCTAGGGTAGTTTAGAAGAGAAACTAAAAGATAAGAAAATAAAATATCATTGTATATTTTACATAGTAAGAGTAAACACTATTTCCTGAAATTTTGTTTGAGAGTGTGTGTGAGTGTTTGTGTGTGTGCACTACACAACAAAAAAAATGTATTTCATGCTTGGTCATGGTCCAAAACACTTAAGAAACACCACTCTATAGAAATTGCTGCAAATGATCATTTTGTAAAGCAGAAGACCATTGTCTTTATAATCAGCCTAACCCAAAATCACAAATATATAATAATGAAACAGTGCATAGTAAATACTCCTGCTGTGATTTCCACACAGGTTCCAGAAGCTGCAGAAGGCCTCTCTGTATGAGGTCTCATCAGGCTGCTGCCACAAAATGCCAGGCTCAAATGCCATGCAGGCGCTTTCACATGCACAATTGGCTCATTTTATTATCTGGATCAGAAATGGTGACTATTGCCAATTCCTAACAATAGGCTTAGCATTTTTATTCAAACCTCAGTGGATCCTCATACTTTTTGAGTAGCATTTGTGAACATCTTGGACATGATTAGTACATCATCTGGCTGGAAACACAATTTGAGGTCTGGAAGGAGACATATGCCAAATCAAATTCCCTAACAGGAAGCTCTTTGGGCATAAATTTTGCAAATCACACTGGGTACAGTATCAGGTTAGTGACGCATTGTTTGCCATCAGACTCAAGAGCTCCTAGGACATCACAGGGGCTGGTTACAGTAACTGCAAAAGATCACAGAATTCCAAGTATTCCTCTAAAGACTTGCTTCCTGGAAATGCCCGAGATGCATCTAGCCCCCAAGTTTCCAAACTAAAGTCCAGGCCCAAATGAGGGTGCTGCCATGTTTTGTGTGGTTGAAATAGTGTTTTATAACTTGTACACTAGTTAAAAATTGGGTGATTTCACATGAAATCATATTTCTAGATTCTGTTATTTTATTTTAGTTTTTTAATTGACAAGTGATAATTGTATACATTTATGGGTACAATATGATGTTTTGATGTATGTATGCATTGTGGAATGATCATATCAAGCTAATTGACATATTCACCACCTCACCTACTTCACATTTTTTTTGTGGTGAGAACATTTAAAATCTATTCCTTTAGCAATTTTGAAATACACAAATATTATTCTTACCTCTAGTCATTATGCTATGCAATAGATTACTAAAATGTATTCCTCTAACTGAAATTCTATACCATTTGACCAATATCTGCCCTCTCCTCATTCCTCCCAAGCCCCCAACCTCTCATAACCACCATTCTACTATCTACTTCTATGAGTTCTACTTTTTTAGATTCCATGTTTAAGTGAGATTATGCAGCATTTATCTGTCAGTGCCTTATTTCACTTAGCATAACATCCTCTGGGTTCATCCAGGTTGTCACAAATGACAGGATTTGACTTCTTTTTCAAGGCTGAATAGGATTCCGTTATGTACATATGCCACATTTTCTTTATCTCCTCATCCATTGATGGTTTCCTAGCTTCTCTTGAAGAAAATCAGAACATATAACAACTGGGCTGAAATTCTATTACGGCACGAAACAGCTGGGTCTCTGTAGCAGCTGCCTTCTTTTAATAGGCAAACCTCCTCCCACTGCTCAATATAAGAATATCCACCAACACTTGCTTCACTCACTTGCTTTACCCATGAACATTTTAATTTGCTATCCATAATCTGTCAACATGGGTAGATTATGGGCCGATGACATGAAAACAGAGACAGGTACTATTGGAGGGGTTAAAGCGGGGAGATAACTGAGTCAACAGCTTTTACACTTGCCCTATTTCTCAAGCTAAGCACATAATTTTCTGTTCATTACAGCTGCTCGGTAAACGATCATTGATGACTATTTTACAGATAAACACAGTGAGTAGTACACAACAATGGAAATCAGAAAGCCAAGTATTCTGGCAGGGAGGAGCCTGGAAAACATCATAATTCCCTGTACATATTTCCCTTACCTAGGAATTTAGTTTTCATGCTCCTTTTCTAAAAGTTGAAAAAATATCTTATGTGTAATTTTTTAGGTGCTACAATTTAAAGAGTCCAAGTTACAGTGTTAGAAGAATAATGCTTTCATCTTGAATATCACCCAAATATTTCATTGGTTCTCTGAGCGGGAAGCTTTTATTCATAGTTTGCAGCCCAGGAATCACTTTCCTGGTTCCCACAGTTGTTCAAGTCCCACCTCAACCACACGACTCACCAGTCCTGAAGCCTCTGCTGACTCTATTCTCTGTATTATGGCAGCTTTTTCTATCTTTTTTACTCTTTGGTGGGGAAGGGTACTTATTATAAACTCTTTCTAGATTGGTTTCTATGCACTGATTCATTAAATTAATATTAATGTGACATTTGTAAGACAGTGAACTAATTAGTATCAAGTTTAGAAATTGTAAGCCAGGAGTGGTAGCTCACACCTGTAATTCCAGCACTTTGGGAGGCCAAGGCAGGATGAGACCAGGAGTTCGAGACCAGCCTGAGCAAGAGTGAGATCCTGTCTACAAAAAATAGAAAATTAATTGGGCGTGGTGATGCATACCTGTAGTACCAGCTACTCAGGAAACTGAGGCAAGAGGATCACTTGAGCTCAGGATTTTGAGGTTGCAGTGAGCTGTGATGATGCCACTGCACTGTAGCCCGAGTCACAGAGCAAGACCCTGTCTCAAAAAAATATATATATAAATTGTATGAAACCAAGTCCTTACTTCTTAGAAGTGGCATTCAACTGTAAATAACACCCAATATTCCCACAGTCATCAATTCAAAACTGAGCACATAATAAGCCCAAAGAAAGCGTCTATTAAAAAAAATTGTTGAACACAGAAAATGAATGAGTGAATGAGCAAATGAATAAATAAACAGATGGATTGGTGAATAATGCATTTCTGTGTCCTTTGGAGTATTCATGCTTTTATTTTTTTTTTTAATTTTACATCTGTACTATGGCGTGCCAAGCTACATTCAGAACCATGAATTGCTCCAAATCTGACAGTCCTGTATTATGCTACTCTATTTCTGTGGCTTCCATGGTAACAAGAATAAATTCAGAACAAGAAGAGAAAGGCAGCCAGACGTGGATGAGAAAACATAGAGGATTAGGAATCCATAGACTGTTTCTGGGTCCAGAATCTTCTACCACTAACTGGGTGCATTTGATTGTAAATTCTGTGAGAATGGCTTATTGATCTACTTTATGACTCAGTTTCCTCATGTGCAGAGTAACAAGGGTAGATTAACACCAATCTTAGAATTCTTCTGGAAGTTACTTATTACAACTTTAATTAGACTTGAAAGCACCATGGATAGGCTTTCCAACATTTAAAGTGACAAGAAGAAATGATAAATTCTAATTTACAACAAAAGGAAAGAAGGAAGGAAGGAAGGAAGAAGAAAGGAAGGAAAAATTTCACCATTCTGTTGTTATTGTTGTTTGGAGTCTTTCCCTATTGTGACTTTTGTTTCATGGTGCTGATAATAATCAGAAAAGCCCTCCTTGCTTAACTTGCACATACAAAATAACAAAATTATTCTCTCTCTTTTTCATGTTCTTTGATCTGATCAATCAGGATAGGGGCTTGCTGCTTCTTGAATTGAATTTGGTTGACTTGTCTTAGAATGTTTTAAAAAATAGGATAGGTTCTTGAGTTTATTTATTTATTCAATCCATACCTTGTTCAATGTAACAGGCAGTTTTAGAAACTATCCTAGAATGAGACTCATTATTTCATAAGAGGTATAAATGAAGTGGAGATTCTTAAACATTAGCATGTCTTAGAATCACCAGGAGGGCTGTTCAGACATGGATTGCTGGGTCCCATCCTCAGAGCTTTTGATTCAATATCTTTGGAGTGGAACTTGATAATTGTATTTGTAACTACTTCCCAGGTGAAGCTGAAGCTGGTGAGGAAGGAACCACTCTTGAGAACCACTTTTCTACCATATATTGCCTCCCTTGGGAGTTATTTGTAGCCACACCCAAAAAAAAAAAAAAAAAAGCCAGGATCCATCAGCAAAAATAGTTTATATCCAATAAAACTAAAAGATTTCTTAGAATTTAACTTGTCCAGTAATAGAAAGGGTCAGCTTTCATGCAATGGGAGCCTCCCAGCACCTGGAGATAAGGTAGCCACCACTTAGGAGTTCTAAAAATGGAAGGTCAAAGTAAAAGACCTCTAAAGTTTTTACATCTCTAGGCTGCTTCAAAATTTTGAATGAGAAGCAGAAAAAGTATATTTCATGAGGTTTATGTAGCAAATTTATACCCTATCCCATTCTTCCTTATTAATGTGAGCTTGATCTTTTTTGCAGCTGTTTTTAATGTACTTCAAAAATTGGGGCTCTATGTTCTTCATATCCACAAATTTAAAATGATGCGAGAGCAATAGAACTGTGTTTGGAAGACGCTTGCTTTTATCCATCCATCGCACACTTCAAATAAGTAGGGAGCTTAAAAAGGTCTTCACTCCCTCTAGTCTGTATCCTGACTGACAGAGAATAAAAAATTTAAATGAGAGAAAATCAATTATTGATCAACATTCTTTTTTCTCAGACACTTTTGTGCAGTTACACTATACTAGAGTTTACTTGGATTTTAACAGTGTACATCTTACTGATTGATTTTGTTTTATTGAAATAAGATTGTAAAGCTACTACATCTACTTTAACTCTTGACCTTCAAGGAAATGTCATTTATGCCAAGAAAAGAGCCAAGTTATATCATCATATAATTCTCTTTTGAAATGTTGCTGTCCTTTTATGTTTAGAGAAAACATAATAAGCCTTCTCTTGAAAGCCTTTTATGAAATGTCTCTAACAATGAGAGATTTCAGCAGATTTTAAATATCTAAGTCACAGATTCAATACACTTGCCTTGAGGGCCACCTGTCTATTTGAAGAATTCATTTATTGATTTGTTTTCACGACTTTGCTTACCGAATCTTCATTGTCACACCCCATGTGCATTTTAAGGATGGAGAGGAGTAGAGGAGGACTGCGCATGGGTTTCAGGCTTTGATGCAGACATGAGAGTTTCACCCTGCTGGCTCCTTTTCCTTCTCTTTTCGCTTGGCTGCAAGGAGAAAACCACAGGACAATGTGCGGCTCAAAATGCCAAATGGACAGTATGACATGCAGTTGAGAGTCCCCTTTCACACACTGGGAAGACTCATTAGAACCGGTAGCAGGAGGCAAACCAATGGCACATAAGAGGAAAACTAAAGGAGATAGTGGTGGAGTGAAAAAGCCATGAAAAGATGAACTAATCAGAAGAAGCAGGGAGTAAAAGCTTTCAAAAAGCTTTTTCTGAGCCCAAGATTTGAGACCCCACATCTTGTAGGATTATGTATATGTACACACATATATTATTAATATATTGGCAAACATTTCCAAGGAATCTACATACAGCACTACATTTTAATCCAAGTAGATCAGCATCTTTCTGCAAAAACTGTAACTTCCTACATTGCTATAATATTATCAGCACTCCTAATAATTGAGCAGCAGTCAACAATAATTCCCTAATATCAAAACCCAAGAACTTTTAATGGCTGAAATCCTATCAATAAGCAATATAAAAGACATCTCCTCAAAGTGTAGTTAAGAATTTTAGTTTAAAAGTGTTGATAATAGTTGAGTATAATGACAGGTGTTCCAGTTTGTCCTGGAATATTTTAACTTAATTCTCAAATTCTGAATTGTATTTTAAAATAAATTTGTTTTAAAAAAGTTGATCATTGGATATTTTTTGCCAATCATTTTTGTTATTCTTTCATAAAAATTTTGATTTTTATCAATATGCTTATAAATACAAAGAGTTACATTTTTTATATTTTGTTGATAATAGTAATATGTTATTACCAAGCCTTTCCTGAACAGTGACAGTGAGAGTTCCCAAGAAACCCTATAATCAACAATCTTGGGAAAACGTCCTCATCTTTGGAAGAACAAACCTACAAGCTCTTAAATGGGCATCAGAATAAAACTGTTAAGGGAAAAAGGACAGACAGACAAAGAAAACAATAGGAAACATAGTAATGACACTGAGAATATAAAGAAATCAATTTCACTACCATGAAAATTTTTGAGGTGAAAAAAGAATGAGTGAAAATTTAGGAAGCAGTCAATTCAGAAAGAAATATACAAATAATATGTCTGCATTATTATTTGAAATAATTTAGCTGGGCAATCAGGCACAAAGAAAATGTGATCTGTAATAACATACAATCTACTAAAAAGCTATAGTCTTTCTTTTCTCTCTGCTCCAAACACAATATTGGTGTCAATCATCTTCCCATGTGTTCATGTTCTCTACAGACAACACAAGATGTGAGGCCGTTTTAAACATCTTTGTATCTCTCACACAACCAAGCAGCACAATGCTTTTCACATAGTAGAGACTCAATATTTGCGTCTTTCCAGTTGATAAGGATAGAAAACCTCATTTCATTTTAACTTTTGTGATATCAAATCTAGGCCACTAATAAGTACTCCCAGGAGTCCTTCAGAGCATTAACTTTTCTTTTTGAGAATTTCTGAGCTATAAAAGCAAATGAGCTCCTTGTCTTTAAGGAAAGAGGAATAGATGGTAAATGTATTCTCACAGTAGCCCAAGATTGCACTGGAGTGTCCCAGACTCTAAACAATGACAAAAAGTGCATTAACCATAAGATCAAGATGCCTAATCAATTTGCAAGCACATGGAAGTGCTCAGAATGATGGGTAATAACCAGCTTGACTTTGTGACCAACAAATCATGTTAGACCAATTCAATCGCCTCCTTTGACAGAGTGGCAGACCTTGTATGCAAGAAGGAAGGGACAGACATAATATATTTTGACTTCAGGGAGGCTTCTGACTCTGTTCCACATGACATGCTCATCCACAAGATAGAAAAATATGGCTTGCTGTCAGAGATGGATTAAATTGATTAGAGAGGTGGCTAATTGGGAAGAGAAGGAAAGTCACAGACTGCACAAAACACAAGTGCAAAGCCAATATGCTGCTGCTTTGGGTCTGGATAAATTCAAGGGCAAACAAGTATAGCAGGCAGGCCAGACTATAAATAGAACAGCTCATGTCTTTTAATGGCTTCTGTCCCAACTATTGGGACACTAGAAAGTGCATAAATGGATGGACACTATGTTCCTGTACTCACAGGAAAGTAATTATTTTAGATTAAAGCTTTGTATCTCCCAAATATACTACTAACATGCAAAAAAACAGATGTAATAATTTTCTATTAAGCTATTAAGGATAAATCTGCATCAAGGATAAAGTTGAAAGATCTCTCCAGATACGACAGATAGAATGGGATTAGGAAAATAAGATGGCTTGTTTTCAAAAGGAATAAATAGGAGAGAAAGCTTGGAGGATGTTAGATAGCCAATGGCAGAAGCAATAGGGACTTCTACTTGTCCAGACTATTGTCAGAGGTGACCTGAAATTAACTGGTTAAAATTTGACCCTAAATTCAGTATTTAGGGCAAGCCAACCAATATTTTGAACTAATCAGATCAACTGGAGGGGCCATCATAAAAATTTGGTCATTAATTGAGGAATCATTTATTATTAATACAACAAATCAGCCAATGACTAAGTCCTTACTAAACACCAATTACGTGTCCATCATTGCTAGGCACAGCCTCTGCAAAGATCTGTGGCACAAAAAGAAAATAGCTATGAAAGATAAAACTTATGTATTCTAATCTCACCTCTCTCTAATATCTGTAATTTCTTTCTCTCATTTGAGCCTTTAAATGTATCCTGGTCCCTTTCTTTAAAAACCTTCGACTGATTTTATCATGCATGATGATTTTTGTAAAATGTCTGCAAATTTTTGGCATTCCTCCCACGAAAAGGTGGAGCCTAATTCCTCTCCCCTTAATTGTGGGCTGTACTTAGTGACTGACTGCTTCTAAATAAATTGAATATGGCAAAATGATGGTATGTCACTTTGGTGATTAAGTCATAAGAGGCACAAAAAGAAAAATATTGATGTACTGGACAATTAAATTAAGAACTTCTACTTATTAAAATATATCCAACAATATGAGGAAAAAAGCCACAGAATGTGACAAGTAACCATATGACTATTCAAAGGACTTACATCCAGAAATAACACTGAAGTATAAATTGATAAGATAAAGACAAATGAATAAAAACAGTGGACTGAGTATTTAACTAGATATTTTATAAAAGAGAAAAATCCAAATGACACATATACAAAATGCGATCAACTTCTTTAGTAATCAGGGAAATGTAAATAACTGTAGCAAGATACCCATCCAAATGGCTAAAATAAAAATCTGAGAAAGCCTAGTATTGGTGACAATGTAATACAGTATTAGCTAAAGCTCACAACAGGCATACCCTATGACTCAGCAATTTCACTTCAGTAAATATGCCACAGAACATGGGGACACATAGACACTAGGATATATATACAAGAACTTTAATAGCAGCATAGATTTTTATAGCAAGAACTCAGGGAAAAATTATTTCAGCAGCATAATATGTTTTATTTATAAAGTACAGCAATAAAAATAAACGAACTAAAGCAACGTACATCAGCTTGGATGAATCATATAAACAGTGTCGAGTGAAAGAAACATGACACAAAAGAATATATGTATCATGTAAATCTGTTTATATTAAGTTCACAAAATCAAAACTAAACAGCAATGTCAACCAATGCATATATTGGTGCTAAAATTATAAAGCAAAACAATGCAGTGATTACCATAAAATTCAGCATAGTGGTTTCCTCCCCCAGGTAGAGAGATCATCCAAAAGGAACATATGAGAAGCTTCTGAAATGCTGACAGCATTCTTTCCATTTCTTGACCTGCATAGTGGTTCGTAGATTTCACTTTATAATTAGTCCCATGACACTGCTTATTTATGTTTTATGCACTTTTCAGTGTGTTATATTTCAAAATAAAAAATTTGCAAAACAATAACAACAAACTCACAGCACAGCCCCACAAACTCAATTCCCACAACTCGATGATAATTGCTCCCTGGGTTTTTTCCCAAGAATCCCACAAAATAGTAGGGAAGACATTCATACTGTGTCAATCCTGTTTCATTCCATCGCAAATATTCATTAAGCAAATATTAATGGACTCCCTGCTATGTGACAGGCACTGTTCTAGGCATTTGGAATTACAGCAGTGAAAAGTAAAAGATAAATCTCTGCCCTTACTCACTGAAGTTATATTTTAGTTTGAGTTTAAAATGAAGATCTATTTTTAGCAGTTATGATTAAAAGACTAAAGTGAATCTAGCCTCAGGAAAGATTGCATCCAGAGACTCAAATAGCATCATGACTCTCTCTCTCCATGTCTCTATTTCTTACTTGGTTTAAAGTTGTATTTTGGCCTCATTCCCTCAGGCCCCTCCATAAGTTAGGGGACATAGCCATAATTAGATTTTAATCATATTCTTTCAGCTTGCACTACAAGAGGAAAGAAAGACCATCTGTCCCCAAGCATCTATATATAAAAATCCCAGGAAGACCTCTGATTGGCCACTTTAGGATGGTTATTTCATAGAGGAGCCAATCACTGAGGCCAAAATAATGGTGTACTATGATGGGCCAGACCTGGATCTTATACCTAATCCTGTGATCAGAGAAACCTGGTGCTGAAACTGGCAGCTTGCTACAATGGCACGGAGTAGGTGAAAGGAATTCTTAAAAGAAATATTGCTGAAATTAGAATGGAGTGAGTAGTGCTGGGTTGACAAAAACAGTTGATATACTCTCCAATAACTAGACATAATGCAGATCAGATCAGGCTATTTTAAGTGCAATCATAAAAGAAAAGAAAAGAAATAAAAGCAAAGAAGCCATAAATCAAGCACAGCAGGACCACAGAGAAAGGAATAGTTATTTCTAACTAAAGGATCAAGAAAAGCTTCACACAAGACCTGCACCCATCCTCCCTCACCCCGCAGAGCCAGGTCCCAAAGCCACCCCTGAAAGAATGAAGCTGAACATTTTATCCAGAATTAAAGAAGCACCAACCTGAGGGGAACGTTAAGGTCATGCTGTCTGTCCTAACGCATTCTGAACAGAACCCGTAACGGGAGGACGATGTTCCAGGAAGGCAGCCCCGTAATCTGTGCCAGGAAACAGGCCCAGGGTTTAATTGTCCTTATCTGCCTGGCCAGGATTAAAGACTGCTTTCCTTAACCAAGCTGAAGTAATGTGAGTTTATAAAACAGTCAATAAAGAACAATGATGCAGCCAGAGCGAGAAAATTGGAGAGCAGGGGAGAAAAGAAGTGCTCTGAGTTTAAGCTCTGCATCCCTCAATCAGAATTGCTGAGAGCTCTTCCTTGCTCTTTGTAAACGGCTAAACGGATCTCTCACAACAGGGTCCTGCTCTCTCCTATGACGGGCTCCCCCGAAATTCTAGAGCTCTAGTACTGGAATTTTGCCTTAGGGATTTAAGGAACACTTAACAAAACTGGTTATCTCCTTCAGACACTGTTTGAACTTTTCATTCCTTCATCATATTCTAGAATCAACCTTCTGAGATAAATTTAAAATAGGTCCCCATATGACCTCTCCTCTCCCCACACTTCAGTAGGAGTCTCTAAGATCAACTCCATTGCTGTGACGGAACTTTAAATTGTCCACACCCTGACACCAGCCATTTCCTTGGGCAGCTTTAAAGGTGACTGATTCTGCAGCCAGCCCACCTTCCCTTGGTGACTTTGCATTGTGTGTACACACGTCTCTCTGCCGAACCTCACTGGTAGATTAAAGTCCCCTTGGATTAAGAGCCTGTGTTTGTTTTTCTTATCTTTGCATTTCTTGAGTGTATAACACAATCTTGGGCTCAGCATATTTTCTACACAGTCAACATAACGGTTAACTGATAATTTTTTAAAATTAAAGAATAAGTCATTCTGCCATAATTTGTTTTTCTAATATCTACTAGGACCAGAGAAAACCTTTACACATCTAGTGATAACCACTTTGTGAGATCAGGTGACCACATTAGGGCATTTAATGGATTGAAGCCAGTTATGGGGAGACAGGCACATAGCAACTAAGAGCACAAAATCCAATATCAGACATCTCTGAGTTCAAATATTAGCAAGCTCTTTAAATTCTTTGAGTCTCAGTTTCCAATGTGTAAAATGGATATGTACCCTTCTCTCAGGGTTAGTGGGAGGATTGAGTGAAATAATGTATGTAAACACAATAAACTTGAATGTTAATAAGCTTTCAATAAACAATGGATGTGTGTGTGTCTGTGTATGTGGAAATTGTATCTTGAACTTCCTGGTTATCCTGTGTGACAGAAGTCTAACATCAGCTAGTCTCCTGTTCTTTCTATAGGGTTGTCCCTAAATTGAGGAATGATTTATGTGGTTCTAGGGCACAGGGTCCGGTAGAGGCATGTGTGTCACAGGTGTGCGCTGAGACAGCTGGACCACAGCTACCGCTCACTGCTGACAGCCCTAGTTCACATGTGCTTGGCTCCCTGGTTCTGTGGCCTCTTTGCTGGCTCTGTGCCCTGCCAGGACAGAAACTCATGTGAGACTGTCTATGGCCCTGACTGTCATGTCTGGCAGCTACTCCCTTTCTGGAATATTGTTATCTAAAAATAAGGAAGTCCCTAACTGGTAGAGTTTTGTCCCTCTGTAAGTTCCTGCCAGAGAATCAGTGTCAAGACCCTCTCTCTGGGATGCACCAAATTCTCTGTTCTCATTAGCATTTCTGCCCCTTCCCTCCCCACAAACTGAGAAATATTCTCTATGTCTGGAAAGAGCCCTATTCTTCCCAAAGCCCATTTCTCCCAAATATTTTGCCTCTATCTTAAGGCCTCTTAGACTCCCCTAAGGGCCCTGGAATTGAAAACTAAAGCCAGGAAAACTACACTTTTCTTCTTTCTCCTTTACCCCTTCCCTCTGGAGCCGGAGGGAGGCACGCAGGGGTGCAGGGAGAAGGTGCAGGGAGGGCCCTCGGAGGAAAATCCAAGCAGCATGTGACATTATTACAACTGTCCATCAGCAGGTGGGGATGCACAGACCACTTCAGATGTGTTCAGCTTTTGCACTATGTTCCGGATACCTTTTATATTCCTTCAGAAGGGTGTCCCAAATTGGATACCTTATTTTTACAAGATCACTGCCAAATAAAAAGTCACAACTGTTACTTAGTCTGAGAACATGGAGTTTTTCAGGAAAAAAGGACCTAGGGTGGATTGTGAGCAGAGCTCACCTTCCGAGCACACCTACCTCTCCTCTACTTTGTTTTCTTCCCCACGTCCTGGAAACCTCTTTCTTCTTTCCTTCAGCCATTTGTTTTCTTCATCCTTTGCAAAGATCCATCCATATCCTTTACATGCGTCAAATGGGCCCCAGTGGACACCTCCCATTGCCTCAGTAATTTAGTTCGTTCTCATATTCATACTGAAGGCTTTAGTGACTCAATGTTCCAGAAGGACATCTGCATTTTAAAGGATACTAAAAGGAGAAATCTCTAGTCCTCACCAGCAGCTAGCCATATCTTTCCTGTGGTTGGAGATCCTGCTCACAGCCTCTGGAACAGGCACACCTAACGATGACAGAACACACACTCTTTTTAAGGACATCATTACAAGACTGATCATGTGGTCGGGGGGAGGGGGGGGACATCAAGCAAATCTCAACAAAGTTTAAAGGAATGAAATCATACAGATCATATTTATAATCGTGTTATAATTAAACTCATACCTATAACAAAAATGTAACTAGCAAAAACACGATATATTTTGAACATTAAGAAAAATACCTTTATGTGTCAAAGAAGAAATCATAATGAAAAAATGTTTTTAAATGTGTTTATACTGAATAGTAACAAAAACATTACATTGCAAGACTTGTGTGATACAGATGAAGCAGAAATTAGAGGGATATTTACAGACTTGCTGCATGTATGAGAGAACAGGGATGTGTGAAAATTAACTACCATCCGTCTCACCAGATCCCTTTTCAGAGGAGGATTTGCTGCCCAGTGGTGGGTGGTGCAGTCAGCAAAAAATCCTCACCTGCCAGCTCCTTCCGGGTCTGTCTCAGCTGCAGGGAGCTGCCTACCCTGAAGCCATGCCCTTCTTGAGGTGCCTGCATTTGATAACTGAGTGCAGAAACAGCTTAAAGACCCAGCCCAATGCTGAAAACCCAATATCAGACTACTCCAGCAGGCAATACCTGTGCCAGAGATTCCCACCGAGTCGGCTGAGGCTTGGGGGGCCTGTATCACAGTTCAGCTTCTCCCTGTGCCCCCATCTCCATCCTCCCATCTTGCACCACAAACTTCACTTCAGTGTCTGCATTGAAGAATCCAGTCTGTGATACCATCTCAAAAAGTTAGGAAAAGTACAGCACACTAAGCCGATGAAAGTCGTAAATAAAATTGCTGAGGAAAACAAACATTCAATAAAGATAATTAACAGGCTTCTGAAAAGACCAATAAAATATGTAGACTTCTGTTATGATTTATTGAAAAAGATTATTGCAATAGCACAATTAGTCAATACAAAGAATGGAGAAGGGAATATTACCACAGAGGCTAGAGACATTAAATGGATAACAGATATTAGAACCAACTTCATATTAATAACTTTTTAAAATTTTATTAATAATATACACAGTCCAAGAAAAATATAACTTATCTAAACAAAGTCAAGAAGGATTTGAAAATCTCAATAGCCATTAAATTAATAAATCAGCAATGTTTTAAATTTTCACCAAAAAACCTTCAAAAACCAAGTGGGATTTTATAAAGTATTTTTTTAAATAAAAACTTGCATTATAAATCAGTATCATAGATCTAAACCAATGGAGTAAGATAAGAAAAAAAGGATAAAGTTAATAAAAATTGGAAAAGAAAAATCAAAACTGTCTGCACACAGATGATATGATTGTATATGTAAAGAATAATAATTTATGGATAAATTATTTAAAATAATTAAGTTTAACAACATTGCTGTGTGCAAAATAAATTTATGAAAACAACTCATATTCAAAATATCAAAGCAAAAAATAAAATTTTGGAGCGGATGCCATTAGCAATAGTACCAAATCTATATAAAAATCTGAAAATATACGCATAATACCTCAATCAATCACTAATATATGCACACGTACTTTATTGAGAACATTAAATAAATGGAGAAGTATATTATGTTCACAGATTGAAACCTCATTAAAAATGTCAATTATATTCAAACCAATTTATAAATATAATGCAATGCCATGTAATATCCTACCAAGATTATATTTATAAAACTTGAAAAGCATATTCTAAAATGTATGTGAAAATGTAAATAAACTAAAGATAGACAAGATCATCTTGAAGAGGAAAAATGTGTTAAGAGAGCTTCTTTTACTGTGTACATTAAGCTTATTTTTAAATTATAGTAATAAAATGTGGGTAGACAAATAGAGCAATGGAATAGAGAACAGAGAAACAGACTAACCCATGGTGGATATTTGGTATCTGACAGAGATAGCATTGCAGGTAAGTGGTAAAATGAGGAACATTACAATGAATAGTCATTAGACAATTGGGTATTCACACAAAAAGAAATCAAATTGGATCTTTTCCTCACTTTATACACAACCATCAGATGCAGGTAGATTAAAGACCTAAAGATAAAAGGTGAAACTCTTAAGATATAATTCCTCAGAGGCTCTGGTTAAAAACATAGTTTCTTAAATAAGATACAAAAAATACTACCCTTAAAGGAAAGTACTGATACATTCAACTACATTAAAATTAAGAAATCATGTTCATCAAGTCTCCACAAAGACAATAAAAAGACAAGTCCAGATTTGTAGAAGGTATTTGGAGCAAAAATAAGTAGAAAGTCAAATATCCATGATATATCAAGAATTTCTATAAATTAATATGAAATTGGCCATCTATTTTGGGTAATAGATAATGGGTAATGGGTAAATGAGTTGAATAGTAATTTATATAAAAGAATTCGAAATAGCTAATATGTATATGTAAAGGTACTCAACCTCATTAATAATCAGGAAAATGAAACCTAAAACTATAATGAAATGCCATTACACACTCATTACCATTACACATCACACTTACCAGGCAAAGGGTAAAAAGTATGGCAATATCAAATATTGGCGAGGATGTTGGAAAAAGAAACACTAAACATGGTTGATGGAATGGAAGACATTTGGCATTATCTAGTAAATTAAACATAGATGACCTATGACCCGGTAATTCCATTCCCAGAAATATACCCTAAAGAAAATCTTGCATGTGTGTAACAGGATACTTGTATAAACTTGTTAATAGAAACAGTCACAATAGCTCTAAACTGGAAACAGCCCAAATGTCCATTTAAAGTAGAATGGATAAGTGAATTGAAAGATGTTCATGCAACATACAGCAGTGAAAATTAACTACAGCTACACCCAACATTATGGATAAGTCTTATAAACATAATATTGAATAAAATAATTGAGATATAAAAATATAAATGTAAATAGAGAGAGAAATGGATATACCCGGAGTGAACGTATTCTATAAAACTGAAAACAGGAAAAATTAAACTGTATTGTTTACTTACACATATGTGGATAATAAAACTATTAAAAAATGATTATCACCAAAGACAGAAAGTTGGTGCCTAGGAAGAAAGGAGCTAATAACATTGGGAGATACATGGAGGCTTCTGGGTTGGATGTTAATATTCTATTTCTTGAGATGAGTGGTACTTACACTTGCATTAGTTTTTAATCTATTTGTTAAGCCATGTTCATGTATTTTCTATAATTTTCCTGCATTTATATTGTATTTCACAGCTTTAGCAATCAGTGACAATAAAATGAATAGAAGATAAAGAAATGAAAGCAATGATTGCAAACAACTTTTTAAGAAGTTTATCTTATAAAAGGAGGTGAAAGCGCAGCTGGTGCAGAAGGTGGTGTCAGAGAAACTATTTTTTTAATAAGAGAAAAAAATATTTGATCATAATTAAAGATTTATTAGAAGGTGTAAGTATTAAAAAAGACATTAAAAATACAAGAGAGTAAGGGGATAAATAACAACATGATCCAGCAAGAAGTCATGGCATCGGAACCTAGATGTAAAAGAAGAGAAGGAAAGAATTAATGCAGAAGAGAGAAATTTTCTAAGTGACAGGCCAGCTATTTAATCTGATGGCTCCATTTATCTGTTTGGTAGGAATTGAGACTGTGTTCCAAAAACTAGCTCTGTTGGCAACAGAAAACTGATAGTACGTTTCCTCTCTCCTGCTCCAGCTTACTGGGTTGAAGCCTCTTATTGCTGCAAAGCCAAGAGCAGCAGCTATGCAGATGATACCCAGTGCAGATGCCAGTGAGCCCACCAATGCCAGGGTTGAGGGCACCCCAGCACTGCCAAGAGCTCCAGAGCTATCTCCTGTAGTTGCCAAAGCTGCATGCACCAAAGCTGTGGGAGACTGCTGAACCCAAAGCCCACGTAGATTTCATTATTCACCAGTTGCTTTATTAAGTTCATCATATCCAACCCATCGTATCCAGCCAGAGGGTATCCAGAGTTCCCTCTGACAATACTCTATGCGTACGTCAATTCTTTCTTTGGGATGTATCTGGGGCCAAAATCTCCAAGTGCGGTGTTTCTCAAAATGTAATCTGTAGTTTCATCAAGTAGAACATGAGGGGACCTGAGATTCTACATCTGCCTGAGATTAATAAGCTGCCAGGTGGCCTCGATACTGCTGGTCCCCAAAACACACTCTGAGTAGCAAAATCCTAAGAACTTCATGTAAAGAGGACTGCAAGGCTCAGTATATCTATTCATATAAGATTTCAAAACATGTCTGAATTGTAGGTAAATACAGCTTAGGTTCAAGCTGGGACACTTCGCAAGACTACTTACCCAAGTGAATGATTAGCACATCTGTCAATCAAAACTAATCAAGTACCTTCTATGTATCCCACTATGTGGGATGAAGACAATTAGCGGGTATTGTCTCTGTCTTAGTTGAATTTATCTTTGACTCACTGCGAGGCAGCAAGATAATTGAAAAGCACCGAGAATACTAGGGGCACTCAGGCTAAAAATAGAGTATTCAACTAGGCACAGTTCTACGGAATTGTACTTGAGTTCTTTTTTCCCTTTCACTTGCTGACATGTTATCAAATTCCTTGGCATACCTTGAACAAACTTCACGGAACAAGAAATCATAGCCGTTCTCTATATATTGATTTCCCCTGTGCACAGTTAGCTAAAGGAAAAGTTGCCCTGTTAATAAGCCATGAGAATATAACATATGTATGGAGTTTATGTCCTTCATTTAACACAGTGATGCTTTACCCCAAATGCATTTGACAACCACTTTCATTTATGCAAAAACACTCTTTCTCTTAAGAGTAGAAAAAAGGAATTTCCAAGTTGAGAAGATGAACAGCTGGTGATACTCAATTTGGGATGTGCTCTACCTCACTTTGGCTAATCAAAAGGTGCTCTGAGAAAATTTGGAAAATTTAATGAAAATAGACTTTCTGAGAAAAGTTTTAAGTTTCAGATCTAGAGAAGTAATCCTACAGGTAGCCACAGATCAACAGATAAACCGTAGAGGAACCACATTCTAACTGAACTCAGACTGCCCTTTTGCAACATGAAAAAAAAAAGAAAAAAGACAGTGTAGAATTGTAAGTCAAAAGCCGTTAACTAAAGATTATAGTCATTGAAGTTGTCATTTGTGTGGAGAGGCCCCAGATTGTTATTTTCAGATATATAGGGGCTCAAAAAGTCTAATACCCAAATATTCTTTCTGAGAAAATTACTGGAAAATGTATACCAGCTAGTGGAAAAGTTATCTGAAATTAAACACTCAAGAATGAGGAAGCTGTATTTTTTATTGTGTTTTAAAAGGATGGGCTATAATCACTGAAATGAGTTACAAGATGTAAATAAAACAGAATAACAATAATAAGAATCCAGATCTAAACTTCCAGATTATTTAAACAAACACTAAGAAGCATGTAAATAAGAGAAAAAAAGTTTAAAATGCTAATAACTTTATTCATTCAACAAATACTTTTCAGCATTTACTGTGTGCCAGATATTTTGTTAGATACTCTTCATACAAAAGGTGATTTATCTTTAAAATTTAAAAATCAGAGAAATGTAAGTGAAAATGTTTTCTTTTGACATCCTTTTCTTTCTTTTATAAATTTGTTTTGCAATGTAAATGTTTTCATTTGCTTTTGTCCCAAGTAAGAGATACATATATCTTTTTTAAAATCAAGAAGTACAGAACGGCTGTTTTAAGAAGCAATATCCCATCACCACAATTCTCCCCTATCTCAATTTCGGGGATGAAATATTTTTAATCATTTACTTTGTTTTCCTCATTTTTAATCTACATATTTTGAATTATAATGCTTACTCTTTTATTGCTTGATGCTTCAATGTTTGGCATTATCTGTTAACTCCAGTCCGTGAAAGTGAAGAATTGAGCTAATTCACAGGAACCCCTAAGTCTGCTTTGTCCTTCAGGTTTCAAGCTTTTCTCAAATGTCTTCTCTCTTTGTGACCTGTGCTCACTGGCAGATAAGGAAGCAGGTGGATTAGCATCAGCACACACCTGCGGGTTAACAGAAATAGCTTTACAGCGAGAGGGTGGGGAGCCAGCATCCCTCTGGGCACTGGAGAAGGATTTCCTAAGGAAATGCAAGTTTTGCCTCTGATCTGAACGCAAGTAGTGAATGAGGGATGCCTATTTTAAAATGCTACGTATTGGCCTTCAAGCCCACTGTTATCAAGACACATCTCACTTCTCTCTACCTCTCAAATCTTAAAACCTGGTACTTTCTTAGAATCGTGCCAGGCGCAAAGATGCTTTCCTCTGACGCAAACTCCTCCGTGTTATTTAGCCGGCCTCTTTCTCTATTTTGTGATCAGATCTTTCACTTGTTTTCTGTCTTCCAGCCATTTATTAAGTTCCCTCATAAGTGGCTGAACCTCTTTGTTGCTTTCTTTGATCTTTGGCTCTATGCCTGTTCTATTTTACTATGATGTTAATGGAGGTGGGAGAAAGGAGAGATGAAAAACATGTGTTTTTAATACACTGTCTTGAACTGAAAGCCTAAGTATATTTTTTAAAGAAAAAAAATTTAAAGTATAATAGAAATTAAGATAATATTTTCCAAAAACTTAAAAGAAAACAAAACACAGAAAATATAGTCCATATAGAAAAACGCAGGAAAAACAAAAAACCACCTTCCCTTACCACTTTGCAAGTGTATGCATATAGAAAGGATGGAGCTATCAGACCGGTGCAGCCTGAATTTGTTCTATAATTCACTCACAGAACTCAAATCATTTGTTCTGACTCCAGGCTCACAGAGCCATCTTCTGCACATGTGTCTCCTCCCCTTGGAGGGAACAAACGGGGAGACAATGTTCTGGTTATAATGCATGAGGGGGCTGTTTTCTCTACATTTATTTCTCTTTGTAAATCAGTGTACTGACATTCTGATTTTATACTTCAGATTTCTGAGAACATTTTATCTAAATCTCTTCCTAAGGGGCAGACCCATTCTTGGCATGTCCACAGAGCCAATGCCTGTCATCACAAGGCGAAAGCTCTATGGTGGGAAAGATCCTGAGAGTAACTGCTGGCCTCTGCGTGGTGTCGCCTGCCTCCTTCTGCTCATGCAAACCTCTCCTTTTGCCTGGGGAGCAATATTGCCGAGAGAATAGAGGAAGACCTGAATAAACAGGTAGATATCCTCTTGGGTAATACTCAGTGAAGACTAAGTATTATCATAATGCCAACTAATTCCTCCAAACAATTTACATGATCGGTGTAACTTTATCAAATAAACCCTGGGGGATTTTGTTTGCTTGCTTGCTTGCTTTAATTTTTCTTTTCTTTCATTTTGTTTTGTCCAGGGGACACAGAGAATTGGTAAAGTAATTTCCAAAGTTTATCCAAAAGAACAGACATCTGAGAAAGGCTAAGATAATTTTGAAACAAATAGGCAGATACTTCAGTACCATTTATTAATATAATATAATAAAATATGTTAAAATGCTACATTTGCAATTATTCTTTTGTTAACATAGATGGGCAGAAGGAAGAATAAAAATTGAGAAATATCATCTGAATTTAATAATTTCCAACTGTGGCATTTCAATAAACACAGAAGGGAAATATTTTTGATGAATAACAGCAATTTGTTTACTAATTGGAAAAATAAAACTAGAACTTAATTCACACCCTACACCAAAATGAACTCCAGAAAGATATAGATGTAAATATAAGCAACATAACCATCTAAATGTAGAAGAACTACAGATCATATTATCAGGTCTGAGCATTTCCTATTCATAATAGCAACTGATGAAATAACAAAGGTAAAGTAATTTTGCTAAATTTTAAAACTTTTGAATATCAAAAATTCAAAACAACCTTAGAAGTCAAGTAATAAATAGTAATATGTTTGTAACAAACATGACAAAGGCTAAATGTCAATATATACAAATTTCTTAAAAATTAATGAGATAAAAAAATTAAAACACCAATAGAAAAATGGATATGTGTCATAAGTCATAAAAGTAGAAATGCAAATGGCTAATGAACATTCCATCTCAAAAACAATTTCCAAAACAAATTATAAAGGAATGTATCATTTTTTACCTATGTTAGCATAAAATTTTAAAACTAATATTGAAAAAAGAATACTATTCAATGTTAGTGAGGGTACAATAAACACGTATCCCAAAGTCTTCTTAATAAGAGTGCAAACTGGCCCAACTTTTCTGCCAATAAATGTTGTAATATGGCATTAAAGGTTTTAAAAGTTTATGTATTCCAAAATAATGATTTTTAAAAAAATTATCCTTGACAAATAAATTAAAAACCTTAACAAAGATTTAGGAGATAAAGAAATTCATCAGATTGTTATTCAAATTTTAAAAATGGTTGAATAAAGGGATGGTACATTCACTATAAATATAATTTTTTAAAAAATGTTTATATTCATAGAAAAAAGCTTAGAATACAATATTAAGCCTGTGTGTGTGTGTATGGTGTGTGCAATCTCATGCAAGTTTGGCAGGAACTGGACAACAAAATATGCATGTGTACACACATACACACAAAGATTCAAAAATAGGAAGAAATTGCATTAAGGTTAACATTATTTTTTTTCTGGTATAATTTTTAGTAAAATTATATGGTTTTTTTAAAACATATTTTGTACCTTTGTGTTTTCCATATCCTTCACAATGAACATACATAATATCTATCATTTAAAAAGAAATAATAAGTATTACATTTACATTGCAGGTACTGAAATACAATAGAAACACACAAACCCACATGCTGCTTACATGATTTTTTTTGCAACTAATGCCTTGCATAATTATATCTGTTCTTCTGAAAGAAGTCTTGAAGACAGACAAGTTATAAAAAAAGCCCCACTATTAAACCTGACTTGTACTTTTTGTTCTTTTTCTGATACATTTCTAATAGTCTGACAACTTTCAGGTTTGATAATCAGGTCAGTAAGTTAACTTCAAGTTATAATACTGGAACAGAAAATGATCTCTTCTCATCAGCAGCATGAAAACTGATATTCACATAAGAATAACAACAACAACAAAAACCAGGAAAGCACTTTCTAAAAATTTAGAGAAGTTAGCAAAAGAAACTATGAAAACAGAATAAAGGGGAAAATTGGCAGTTGTTAAAAAAAAATGAGTAGACGAACCAATGTCAGTTTTCTCCAACTGCCACTATCCAAACAAATCTGGTTATTTTTATGTAACTCCCAAAATCAACTCCATTCTGATCATTTGCTCTAGTTCTTTGTTGTTAATCTTCCAGATGCTACAAACTCTTCTCTGGATCCTGCCTGGAGTCTGACACCACAGTTCATTCATAAATATAAAGGCTGTGAGGCCCTTAGTGATCTGACAAGAAGGGAATCATGTTGAAATGAGGAAGAAAAGAAATACAGTCGGCTGGGCGCCGTGGCTCATACGTGTAATCCTAGCACTCTGGAAGGCTGAGGTGGGAGGATCGCTTGAGCCCAGGAGTTTGAGGTTGCTGCGAGCTAGGCTGACGCCACGGCACTCTAGCCTGGGCAACAGAGCGAGACTCTGTCTCAAAAAAAAAAAAAGGAAAAGAAAGAAATATAGTAAAAAGAAATCCAAGTTAATATTTTAATAATCTTGCCACACTTTTTTTTAGCTCCTGCTATTTGATGGACACCTCATATATAATATGGAGAACTGGCACTTCCAGTAAAATGGAATACATGTGCTTTTCACTAGTCTTCTCACTAAGCACAACTAAAAATCTCTGGACATTTTATATAAAATAAACATAAGACACAGAAGAGTAGAGAGAATAAGGCAGGCAACCTAGGGACCTCGGACTGGAGGAACAGAAGGTCATAGCAGTAAGTTCCCTGGGTTTTCTTTTGTTTCTTTAATAACTCAAAACTTGGAGCTGAAAAAGTTAGCAACCCAGAAATATTAACACTCACAGATCCCCCCCCCCAAAAAAAAGGCCCAACAAACAAAATCCCCTAGCCAAATCAGAAGAAAAAGAGCAGCTTAACAAGACAGTAAGGTTTGAGACAATAGCCACTCTATTCCAGCCAAACACCACAGACAAATCCATGGCCTCACCCACACATGCCGGCAAAGGCCAAATGGGGAGCCTAGACTTCCACACTGGCAAGGCTATAATAAGGGTATGTCAGGGAAGGCCAGGCAGGAGTGTGGACTTTTATCCTACCAGCTGGAATTAATCTACCCTCACCAGGGTGTCAGTGCAGACCTTTTGGGGAGCCTGAACTTCTAGCTCCACCTGGCAGTACAAAAGCAGCACCATCCCTTCCCCTAACAGAGTGTATCAAGGAAAGTCAGCTAAAACCAAAGGCTTAAATAAAATTCAGAGTCTCATAATGAAATATGAAAATGTGCAAGTTTCTATCAAAAATCATTCATCCCACCAAGAAGTAGGAAACTGAGGTACAGAAACCAGTCAATAGATAACACTGAGATGACTGAGCTGTTAGAATTATCTGACAATTCAAGAATGAAATGTGATATCACTTCAGACCCTCCAGACAACAAAAGGATAATAGGGAAATACTTGGAACAACTCTAGATGAATAAATTTGACAGCTGGACAAAATGGATTAATTACTTGAAAAACACAAACTACCACAATTCACCAGTATGAAATAGATAATTTGCATAGCCTTATTAAATTAGATGCAAAAATTCTTAACAAAATATTTGCAAACAGAATTCAGGAATATATAAAAGGAATTTATATACCTTAACCACAGTGTAGTCCACAAATGCACGGTAATGCAATATTTGAAAATCAGTCAGCATAATGCACCATACCAACAGGCTAAAAAGAAAAGTCACATGATCATATCAATTGATATAGCAAAAGAATTTGACAAAATTCAACATCCACTGATGATTCTTAGAAAAGAAAGAAAGGAATGGAGGAGAACTTCTTCAATTTGATAAAGAACATCTACAAAAAACAAAACTAATATTGCACATAATGGTGAAGCAGTGAATTCTTTTCCCCTTAGACTGGGAACAAGACAAAGATGAACATTCTTCCCACTCTTATTCGAAATAGTGCTGGAAGTTCTGTCCAGGACAATAAGGAAAGGAAAGAAATAAAAGGCATACAAATTGGCAATGATAAAGTAAAACTGTGCCTATTTGTTATCATTGCTTACCTAGAAAATTCCAAGGAATCATCCCCAAAAGACCTCCTAGAATTAATAAGTGAGTTCAGCAATGCTACAAAATACAAAGTCAATACACAAGAATCATGTGCATTTCTATATAGTAATGAACATGTGCTAAACAAAATTAAAAAGATAATACCATTTACAATCACTCAAAAAAGAATTACATATATTTAGATGTAAATCTAACATGTACAATAATTGTAGTCTAAAAATTATACAATGCTACTGAAAGAAACCAAAGATCTAAATAAATGAGAAAACATGTTTATGGATTGAAAGACTCAACAAAGTAAAGATGTTAATTCTTCCCATATTGATAGGCTTAACACAATCAAAATCCCAAGAATATTTTTTGTAGGTATAGACAAAATTATTTCAAAATTTATATGGAAGGAACTAAATTAACTAAAACAAGTTTGAAAAAATAAAACAGAATAAAGTGGCAATAGTCTTATTGCAAGATGTCTTATATAGTTCCATTAATCAAGAGTATGTTGTATTGATGGAAGGATAGACACGTGGATCAATGGAACAGAATAGACAGCACAGAAATAGACCCACACAAACATGCCCAACTGATTTTTGACAAAGGTACAGAGGCAATTTAATGGAGGAAGAATAGCTCTTTGAACAAACAGTGCTAGAGTGCTGGAATAATTAGAGAACAAATGCAAAAAAAGAATGAAAGAAAAGAAAAAAAAAAGAAAAAAAGAGCTTCAACTTAAGTCTCACATATTATTTAAAAACTAACTCAGAATGGATTGTGGACTTAAATGTAAAATGAAAACTATAAAACTTTTAAAAATAGGAGAAAATCTTCAGGATTTTCAGGATGTAGGGCTAGTCATAAGACTAGATACCAAAACCATAATCCATAAAAGAACAAACTGATAAATCAGACTTCATATTTTTTTTTTTTTTTTGCTGTGTGAAAGACCCTGTTCAAAAGATGAAAAGACAGACTACAGTGTGGGTGAAAATATTTGCCAACCACATAGCTGACAAAGGAATAGGCTATACAAAGAACTCTCAAAACCTGACCAAAAAAGAAAACAATTCAACTAGAAAATGGGCTACAGATATAAAGAGGCTTCTCACCACAAAAGGTATACAGATAGAAAATAAGGACATGACAAGATGTTCATCATTAGCCACTTGCTAAAATGCAATTTAAAACCACAATGAGATCTTACTGTATCACTATCAGAATAGCTAAAATAAAACATAGTGACAACACTGAATGCTAGTGAGGATGTGGAGAAAGGGGATCACTAATACACTGTTAGTGGATATGTAAAATGGTACAACCACTATAGAGATGAATTTGGCAGTTTCTTAAATAAATTTTTTTAAAAAACCCAGTCAACTACCATACAAACCAGCAATTATACTCTTCCCTTTTATACTGGGGACAAGACAAAGAGATATATTCTTACCACTCTTATTTGATAAAGTGCTAGAAGTTCTATCCAAGCCAATAAAGAAAGGAAAGAAGTGAAAGTCATAGGGATTGGAAATGAAGAAGCAAAACTTTGACTATTTGCAAATGACATCATTGCTTACCTAGAAAATTCCAAGGAATCTGTCCCAAAAGATAAATACCAAAGAAATGAAGGCATATGCTCATGCAAAAACCTATGCACATATGTTCACAGGAGTTGTGCTTTTAATACCCCAAATTGGAAACAACTCAGATGTCCTTTAGTGGGTGAAAAGTTAAACAAACTGTGGTATATTTGTACCATGGAATACATAATCAGCGATAAAAAGCAATGAACAATTGACACGTGCAACAACCTAGATGAATCTGCAGAGAATTACGCTGAGTGAAAGAGCTAATCCGACAATGTATAATACTGTATAATTCCACTGACATAACATTCTTAAAGCCACAAAATTATAGAAATGAACAACAGATTGGTGGTTGCCAGGGGTCCCAGGAGAAAGCTGGGGTGACAGAGAAATGAATTTGGCTACAAAATGGCAAGAGGAGAGATTCTTGTGGCGATGGAAATATTCTCTATTTTGATTACATCTGTGTCAATATCCTAGTTGTGATATTGTACTATCAGCTGGCAAGCAGAAAAGCTGAGATTGAACCCTGGGACCAGGGTCTAATTTGTGTTGCCTTCTTAGAAGTGAAACATTTGATATGAATTTTAAAGTCTGAGTAATGCTTGGCTCAGAAGAGAAAAGTGGAGAGGATCTTTCAAGAAGAGAAAGCAGCAATAATACAACAGGCCTATTTGGGGAATAAATATACCAGTTTGACTAGAGAGTTAGAGAAAGGTGGATGGGAGCCTCCCTGAGTACAGGGGACATCAGAGGGAGGAGGTCGTGGGTGGTGGGCTAATGAGTTAGTCTTCTCCTATTAAGAATAAGGAATTAAGAAAATTTTTAAGCAGCGAATCACTCAATAAAAATGATATTTCAGTCTGGGGTGTTGCTGTTTGGTGTCTGCCACAGTGGACTTTGTACATTTTACAAGACCACTGTTGGAGAAACAGTGGACAGAGTGAGAGTGCTCACCACTCCAGGGTGGTGTAAAATACCAGGGATCTGAGGGCTCTTCACAATCTGGAGAGGGAATTAAAGCAACTGCCTTCTCCAGTCAATCCTCCATCGTACTGCCAAAGGGATATTTCTAAAATAAAAATATGATCCCATTGTTCACCTGCATGAAACCCTGCAACGGTGCCATATCAACTGTAAAAGAAAATCTAAAGTCTTTATCAGAACCTACAAAGCCATGGGCAATCTGTCTTCCCTGGGCCTTACCTCTGTTCTTCTGGAACACAAGCACCTCCTGCTCTTCCTCAGGGTTATCCTCTGCCAGCAGCGCCCCATGGCACCACTGGACACGGGAAACAGCCTGCAAGGAGGGAAGGAGATTGATAGGAAGGACAAAGCCCTCTCCTTTCTCTTTACCTCCTATTCCCTGAAGAGGAAGCCTTTTGTTCTGGACAGCTTTCCGCCATGAAAGTCAAGTTGGTAACCCCCATTTAAGGTTGAGAAATGTCCTTCTACTTCCCCATTTTCTCTCCCTATATTCCTCATTTATCCATCTTTCTTTTTCTTTCCTTTCCCTTTGTCCTGTGCTCTTCCTTCTTTCCCCCTCTGTCCTCTCCCTCTCTCCTGCCATCAGCCTTATTCCCCTTCTCTTCAGCAAATACCTTATTTCCCTCATCCCACCCTAGTTCATAAATATTCTCCATGCTGAGCCCTTTTTCTCCCCAGCCACCCCCTATGCCCACATTCTTGAGCTTAGGGGACCACGCAGCACTGTCACTGCCAAGGCGTTATCAACACAAAACAAAATCCCGAATCCTGTTTCTTAGATGTGGCTTCATGGAGACCTGTAAACATTTTCTCCTCTTTACTGTTTCCCTTGGTATTTTAGGTATGCAGTTATAGATAAGATTTGACCATGTTTTTCTCATTTGCTGAAACCACCCTTAAAAATTAATACAGGGGTACAAGGTGAGAAGGGTGGTAAGGGCCCAGCTAAAAATAAGGCACAGGCCCAACTAAAATAATGATAATAATGAGCCATTGTCCCCTTGTTTGCTTCTCTGGGATTGCCACTCTGGAGTCACATAGCTGGTGGTCATAAATATTCTTAGCTTTCTCCGTAGATAACATCACTCTTTCCAAACCAACAGATATTTTCTGAGATATCTTCTGGGCCCTATATTCCAGTGGAATGGCTGACCTACCTAGAGTGGCAGCTCATACCAAGGAACTGACTCAACTGGTCTTGTGACCCCGACCCAAGAACCTGGTTCTGCATTACAGCCAACTGGCTGACCCGCCCATGCCAATGGCCCACACCAAGGAACTGATGGTTCCGCTGCAAACTCAGCCAATCAGCAAACGTAATTGCCTAATCCTTTGCCCACCAAACTATCCTTAAAAACCTTGTCTACCAAATTCTTTGGGAGGCAGATTTGAGAAATTCCTCCCATCTCCCCGCTTAGCATTATGCATAATTAAACTCTTTCTCTGCTGTAAATTCTTCTGTTTCAGTGTAGTGGCTTCCTCCTGGGCAGTGGGCAGATGAAGCTGGGCACCATCATGCTAGTATGAAAGTCATGGTCATGAATATTGACATTATAATTAACTTTTCAGTTGTTTCAAATGTGATAACTCTCCTATCTATATATATTCAAGAATATTCAGACTTCTTTTGGGTAGATTTTATGACCTTCTGTTGAGGTACACAGCCATAACTTTAGTGATAGTTTTTCAGACTTGCCTCTGCTGGGTGGATTACCAATACTTACTGATATACAGGCAACAGAGCACTTATGCACTTTTAGTTCAAGAGAAATACTGCTGCAGGAGGTACAGTTTTGAGCCTCATGGAACTATTCCTGTTAAACTATAAGCCACTAGCATGCCTGGAGGTGGTGCTATAAGAAACTGGGCTCTTTTTGCACATGCTGGCAATGACATTGTCCACAGCATCATGTCAGTGACTCTGCTCAGAAATCATGAGTCATAGGTCACTGCAATTGCAGAACCAGAAAGAGCAGGCTTTTCCTGCCTTTGCTTTGTTTCATTTTATAAGCACCATAATTTTTTGGAACGTATTGTGTTTCCCCTTTGTTGTGGCTACTGGTAAATTTACAGCCAAATTTGGGGCTCATCTCCAACAGTTGAATAGTGTCTTATGATATCCATTATGTGTTATCAAACCTCTCTATCCGATTTTCCTGATTTCATATTCCCTTTGCTGCCATTTCCTCACCTTTATTTTCTCAATTTATCCCATTATATGCATGCAGATAGAAAGATAGATAGGGATAAGCTGGCTCAAATCACTTTCTAGAATGATTTGCAGATGTAAATAAATCAATAATGCTTTTCATAACAACATCAATCATACTCTCTCCAATATGCTTTTTCTCATGCTTGCTTTAGAGTTTGTAATAGAACCTCTGAAAAACTGCTCAAGGCCCAAGCCACTCCATTCTTAGGCTTGTTCCAGGTAAGATACGGCCTTTGCCCCAAAGGCCCTTATACCTCAATTTAGAGAAAAAAAAGTTTGCAGGTTTTAAAGACCTAGTTGACCTAAGACTGTATCAACTCAAGTCACATACTTCACACTACAATTGCAGGATCTATGGATATTAGAGAAGACCATATCAGGGTGCTAGAGCAGGAGATGAAGTTTTCATAGGGAAGATGAGACAAAATGAACCTTGTAGAGCCACTGGGATTTCCATGCCAATGATCCTCCTTTTGTTGTCTGTTTTATTTTGTTTTTCTATACTCCCTTTCCAGTCTAAAACTCTTTATGTTTTGAGAGGTTATAAGTGACAAGAATTTCTGTAACCAGGAGCCCCGTGCCAATCAGCAGAGAAAAAATCAGTCTAGGACTGACAGAGAAAATAGTTTGACCCACTGCCTAAGGAAAAAGCCTTATTTCAGACTCACACTCTGAATTAAGTGTGGAGAATGACTTATTTGCATAAAAATGTCCTCTTCCTTGTTCCCCACTGCTGCTTGCTGGGTGGGCTGAGGAAGACTTTGGCTAAAGAGGGAACTGACTGTTGTCCAGGAGAGTGTTGTAGGGAAGAATGGAGGGTGACCGAGAGTAGGTAAGTGTGTGAGAAAGGCAAAAATTGAAGAGGGCACCAAGACTGCACATCTGAACTGCTGCTGGGGAGAAGAGCTTGGGGAGCCTTGGACAGGATTAGGAATATGGAGAGGGGCAAAGGTTCTATGGCCATGTGCTGCTGATGTTAATAGCAAGAGATGAAATCCGATAAGGCCAGCCCTTTGCTCACTCTCCCTCCAGGATGACAGCTGCTCTCAGTGCATCTGACAGCAGCTTTGGCCAGGAATTTCCAAATAATGCAATCCATCACTTATACACTGAGACAGGCCCCGCTGGAGAATCACTGCCCTGGGGACTGGACCAGTTTGACCCAAGAAGCAGACGAGAAGTTAGCAAGGAAAACAGCTTGCCTAGAGCCACAGGCATTAATTCCCAGCTGACAGGAGGCTGTTGTCCTGAATTAGAACACCACCCAGAGCACAACCAACTGTGGGGATGGAGCACCTTGAAGGAGAAATCCCAGCTCCAGGCAGAAGCAAGGCCTTCTCAACCTCAAGGTCTTGAGTGTTAATAAGGGCCAGCAGCAAACAAAAAATTAAAAACAAAAATCCATGCAAATAACTATGCCTATATCCATGTTCTTTAGTTAAGTGTTGCCGACGGAATCAGAAAGGCATGGTGTGGCTCTGCAGGGGGGTGGCTTGGTGGAAGGAACCCAAACTAAATAGCAGTACAGGCTGGTAAAGGGTCAGCCTCTGCTCACCTGCAGGGGTCTCTTCTCCTCTGTGGCTGTGAGTGGGTGCCAGTTATCATCCTGGCAGAGACAAAGTGACAAAGACAAAGACTGCCACTGCCTCTGCCTGTCTTCCTGCCCCCTTCATGACAGCTGCTTCTCCATCCACAGTTTCCCTTAACCAAAGAAGAGGCTCAGCCAGCCGTTCCGAGCAGCCAAGGCTAAAATGTCCTTACCTAGCAGGCTGGGCTCGTTCCTGAACACAGCTTTTGGAGATAACATAGGGACAGAACTTGCTCTGAGTGCCAGACACCACGGCCAGCATGAGAGATGTAGTTATCTTGGGCAGAGTTACCATTTGATGGCCTTTCCAACCACTATTTATAAAATATTTATTCTACATTTATTTAGTAAAGGAGGAAATGGTTTTCTACTACATAAAGTATATAGCTAATTTAAATTCAGGGTATAAATTAAGTTTTTACCCAGGAAACTTTTTCAGAAGCATGAGAAACAGAAAAAAAACAAAAACAAACAAACAAACAAAAACACTTCCTTTATTTCATTTCTACCTGAAAACCTTTTCCAAAAACTTTTCCTGGTCTTTTGTACTTCCTATTATTTTGCTTTTATAAATCTTCAAATAATGAAATCATTTATGATTTAAATTTATATAATAGAGTAAGTCACCTATACCTAGTAAATGACACTATAAGTTTCCAGAATATCAACTAACTTTAACTGGCTCTGACTACAGAAGACTGTCAGTTGGCAGGCAACTGGCACTGCTGGAATTTAGGAATTTGAACAAAAGGACATGACATGAAAACTGAAAACTGAACACAGCTGATGGAGTGTGATTGAACCAAACATTCATGTAGAGTCAGGGCTACAGTCAGTATCATGTAAACCAAAGTTACTTACAAGTTAAATTAATTGCAAGCAGAGAAAGCATGCTTGAGAGAGAGAGTTAGTCTGCAGAGAAAAACTAATATGGAACAAACATGTAGAGAAAGCCTGAGATGGGAATTCCCAGAACCCCATGAAAGATGGAGATAGTGGTCCCTATCACTACTTAACACACCCTGTCCCAAACAACAATTTCCTTCCCAACCACCTCCTTTACCTTGAACTAGTTGGAGTAGGCTTCAGTTACTTACAACCAGTGGACAGTTTTAAGACCAGTTTAGGGGGTGATTGTGTGTGTGTATATGTGTGTGTACGTGTGTGTGTGTGTGTGTGTGTATACGCCTTGGGTGATCTCACTAGAGGGAACTTGGAAATCAGTTCAAGGGAAGAGGTTGGCAGAGGGATCTCCTAAGTCTTTGGAACAAATCAGTCACAGTATTAAACAACACAGAGACAACATTTACTGAGCGCCTAGTAAGCATCAGGTGCTGAAGAGAAGAGCAGCCCCCTTAGGCCAACAGTGCCGGGAGCCCAGGCACCTCACATAATAATGCTCAGTAATGGAAGGAAGGAGGAAGGGTCTGCTCCACTGGTGGTTCCAAGGCTGACAGGAAGACTTTGGAGAGTATGGCAGCAGGAACACACCATGGCCAAAGCCAAAGCCTTGATTAATGATGTGCCAGGCTGAACATAACTTACAAGGATCCAGAACAGTGCCCTCAGAGATGAGAGGGAAAGGCAACTCAATTTTGGTGGGATTCTTGGTCTTCCTCTATTGGCTGTTACATCCAGGTGGTAATGGAAAGGTGGAAAAGTTACTCAGAAACGCATAAAGCCCTAAGCTACTCTCTGCCATCAAAACACTGCAAATGGCAGATCTAAATCCTATTTCTTCTGAAGCACTAATTATATCATCCTCCAGGGTATTAATGTCAACGTCTATAAGGAAACAGACAAACACGGTCATTAACAAACCAGGTAGATTAAATACATTCAGTGGGTTCAAAGGGAAAAGTCCCCTCCGTGGAGTGGGGAATAAGGGAGTACTGAAGTCGTAACCACCACCTTTTGAAGGATTCCGAGATTCTTCTTCCTGGGAGAAGCAGGGCTTCTACTCACTCCCTCCTGGGTTCAGCAGACCAGATGTGCAGGCCTCACTGTTAAGTCAAAGGAAACAAATATAACCTCACTTGGGCACTAGAAAATCACTGGTATTTTGTCAAGTTCAATCTCTTACCCAAAAGACAAACAAAAGTTTGGTAGCTGTTCAATGTGAGGAAAATAGTTGTGCTGTGTTATCAAATCCCGTGAGAGACTAAAGCTTCAGATAATCAATAACACAATCTGACTTCTGTCTTAGTGAGTTAGGCCCAAGCACTAGAAATCTTTCTGAAAAGCAAGAGAATGCTTCCACTGTACCAGAACTGAGGGTGTTTCCATTGAATGTGGTCCTATTAAGAAAAAGGCCTTGGTGACATAAAAGGTGCTTTCTTATTCCATGTCATCGTTTTCCTCCTGATTTAACTATACATAACTCTTTGGACAGGCAAGGTGTAGGGAACGAGTTTGTTAAGCTTTGTACATAAAAGGAATACCTTCAGAAACATAAAACTTCATTTTTAATACAGTACTTTATAAACTAAATAGCCCCCCAACTCCAACTTTTAACAAGCAATCTGCCTTTAATATTTGAAAACTAAAATTGCTTTTTATTTTAATCGATGAAAAGCAAGCTTCCGCTTGTAAATGAATTTTTCCCAGAATTCTTTATAAACCACTGAAAATGGATATTTATAATGGAAGTCCACTGGTTCTTCATAAAGCTAATTCTGGCTGGAGAATTCCCTTCACGCAGCAGCAAGCATTGTTCTCTTCCCAGCTCCTGTATAATTAATATCAAGATACAAATATATTTCTATCTACTTCAGGGGGTGCGGAAGTGGTGAGAAAAAGAGAAGGGGAGATGATACTAGTGTCAAATGAATTCTCTAATACGTTTCCCCACTAGAGGGAAAGATAAATTAAATGTGCAATAAAAATTTAATAGCGAACAGTGATTGCACTATAGGAACCCTGATAGAAATAAGCATAATGGTATAATAAATTTTCTTGTGTGTGAAATGATTATTTGGAGCTTTAAGCTTTGACAATTCTTGTAAATCTTATCCGTTTGTTAGCAATTAATAATATTAAATTGCTTCACATCTCCCTAGATAAACATCAGCAATCTTTCAAATCATCGTTGAAGAAATGCATAATCTAGAGAGCACCACTACAGAATTTTCTAAAATTTCTGAGATGTTAAATAGCACTGTTCCAAGGAGAAATAAAAGCAATTTAATCTTTACTGCTGATATAAACACATCAACAGATATTTGTTAAACCCCACTTTGTGCTTAGCAGAGATAGCTGGCTATCCATCAAAACTCCTTTTTGTCTTCTAGAGTATAGACATGTGCCTGGGAAGTGCCTATCCAAGACTGCCTCCCCAATGTCCCTGTGCCTCCGGTGTGGCCATACGATTCATTTCCCCAACACTAACTGGAAATGATGTTTGCATTTGTGAGCCAAGTTTTAAGAATAGTACAACTTGGCTCCACTAGGCTCTCTCAGCTTCTGCAAGCTTGAAATAAGAAACAACAAAATCCTGGGATAGGAAGAACCCACACATGGAAAGGAGCTGGCTCTGATTCTACATATGGAGAAAAGCTGCTTGTGAACATGAACAGGCATGACAGCCTTGGTTAAATGATGATAGCCTTCTATTACATTTAAACCATTACAAATCTGTGGGTCTATTTGTCGCAGCATGTTTGCCCAGCCTGACGAATAGAAGAACATTCTCACAGACTTTATGAGACACACAAAGAAGTGAAAGACATTAGACTTCTTACAAAAAATGACTTTACTCTTGTTAAAGAAACAAAGTATAGATGCAGCAAAAGTGAAATAACACAAAAATCTGTAGCAATATTTTAAAAGATGCTGTAGGACAAGACAAGGGTAAATTGACAAATAATAATTGGCATTGGCACAAAATGGTAGGAGTTCAAAGGTAAAACCTAAATATTTATTGGGAAAATAGCCATAGAAAAATGGTGGGTTCTGCTGATGAGAGCTTCAAGATATGCTACTGATAACAATAAAATCGTTTATAATGAAGTTTGCTGGAAAATTCTTCACTTGCACAAATAAGCCTAAAGCTCCAGGTATCCTCAACCCTTTTGGATGTGTTCCAGGATCTCTGATTTGCCTGCAGTCATAAGCTTGCCTGTTCTTACAATGCCTACCTGTGGCCTGACTAGACCACTCATACTCTTTTTGTTGTTTTTCCTTAAAATTATAACTTATGATCAATCTTTTCCCTTTTAGGGTAAAATTATTTCTATTTTACTGATTCTATTTTATTCAGGAAGTAAGTTTATAAATTCTAGCTAAAAGAGATTCAGTTCAAATTCCAGGCCAAATTAGAAGAATTCCAGAAAGAAGCACAATGTATTACTATTATTTTTAAAGCTCTCTATTGATTGTTACGATTTGTCAGACATGGGGATGCAGTGACAAGCTTTGCAACGTGGCCCATGCCCTCTTGGCACTTACCTGCTAACCAGGCTCCCCACGGAGGATGACGTCATATCATATCCAGAAAGAACTGGATGTATTAAGGCTGTAAGCCTGGAGAGGATGATGGCAACAAGATAACTGTCCTTACAGATTTAAAGGTGTTTCCTGCGGAATAGGGGTCAGACTTATTTCTCATGGCTTCTGTCCATGAGGCAGTCAGAAAGCATATTTCGAATGAATAAGTGAATGCCACCCTGATCCTGGGAACTTGACTCAATTTCCAAACCCTTCTCTTTCACAGCAGGAAGGAATGGTGATTAAGTCTGTTGCCTACTTGCTGTGAGCCTCTGGGAAAAAAAATCACTTAACTTCCCCAAGAACTGAGACCACTGGGTGAAAGCGATAGGAAGACGGATTTGGGCTTCATATAAAGAAGCAATTTCCAAAGGTCAGAGTGCCCAAAACACGTGGTCTTACTTTCTGAAGGGAATTATAGGTTTTCAAGTATACAGGACTAACTGACACAGATTGTTTGTGGGAGACATTGGAGATCCTCAGATAAGGGCTCAAGATACACTGAGCTTTTCAGTGGAAACTTGGGGGTGGTTGAGAACAAGCAGAACAAAGATCCTGGGGTACCTGGAAGATGGAATAGGGGAAAAAGCTAGACAGGGCACAAGGACCCCATCAATAGTCCACAGAGTGGAACTAGACTCCTAGACAAGATCGATGAACTCAATTAGAGGGGAGAAACCTCACTGGAGGCTTTGTCCCATCCAGTGGGCCACCCAGGGAGACAGTGCTTGGCACCACACAGATACTGAGAACTCATCCCTGAGCCCTGTGTACAAGGCCTGTTTGGCCCTGAAAAGCCAGAGGGGAAAACCGAGGCTCATGGCAGTCCTAGTTGAACCACTTGACCTTAATCTGGGAGTTGGACTCAATTCTGGGCCTATCAGACAGACAGAGGTAGTAGGGAGTAAAGGGTCTTTTCAAATGCCTATTGGCTCCGGGACTTTGGAAACGCTACTCTGACCTTCAGCCTTGTCAGGCAAATGAGAATTGTAACATGGAGCTGGGCGGTTTAGTGAGAGGAGAATTAAATTTAGGAATTGGTTCTGAGCACGTGGTTTGCTTCCTGATCAGTGCTAAGTGCCTAATCAATGTATTTTTCCTTATTTTTTTCCTTATAGCCTTGAAATTACATAATTCCTTCTCGATGACAAGTTTCAAAATCTTTTATTTTCGTTTCCTACAGGGAGACTCTAATTCATCATCTGAGGAAATCAAATGGTATTTACGGTTCCATGAACTAGAAGGTGTCATGTAAACTAAGATGAAAGCAAAGCCAGGGCTTTCTGTTGCCTCCTTCCAGCTGCCAGCCACCCAGTTTGGCCATTCTATAAGCCCATCTAATTTTTCTCCCTGCCTGCTAGTGTTACCCTAAATTAAGATGTAATTGCATTCTGGAAGCTCATTGGCATTTTTTGAAGGGTCTTCTCTAAACTGCATATAAATCACCTGGAGTCAATGCAGCATCCTAGCAGGGACAAACATATTCTTTTACATTTAATTCAGAGTATGGCAGAAAACCCAAAACTGCCATGTGTTCCTCCCTTCATCCAGAAAATTTCTCATTCCACAAGCATAATTCCCTTCTGACCAGTAGTCTCCAGGCTTGCATGAAATAAAAATGTGGCGGCATTATAATAATCAAAGCAGAACCAAATCTGCCCTTCGATCTTCAAGCTCCTTTCAAACCAAACAAAATACGGCTGTGTGCACATCTCTCCCACACCAGGCTTTCCCATGGGAGTGGGCCTAAAAGGTCCTAATGCATTTCCAGCTTACAAAGCAACTTTCCCTATATTTAGATCAGTCAATTTATATCTGAGTCCAAAAATTCAAGAGAACCTGACATGTTTCCTCCCTAGCACGATTATGTTTTTCAAAGAATTTTGTTCTCAAAAATTCTTATCCATCTCTCAAAATTAGACTGTCTAGTTGGGATATTTCCAGCCATGTAAATGTTTCTTTATTTTCGTACCTTCAAACTGTCTAATTCATTTTGTCAGTGCATAGTTTTTCTCTTTAAAGGGTCTGTTTACAATGCATGAGACAAAATCAAGTAATCATGTTGTCACCCAACATTAGAAAAATGATCCTTAATACTTATAATAACCATTTCAGGCCACTTAAAATCAAAATAGTGCCTTATAATCTGCCCAGTACTATTAGATCTGAGTTGTTTATGTTTACACATTTTATTTTATAATAATTCCCAGATATCTGGATAGATCATTTGTCCTCAACATACTTTAATATGAATTAGATTTTGTTTTTTTTGTTTTCCTTGTAGATAGTCACATAAAGAGGGCAGAGGTAGGCCCAAGAAACATCAAAAGACTTGGAAAATGCCCTAAAATAAACACAGAACATCAGAGGGAAATAGGGTACTTAAGAACAAGGTTGAGGAAAAGAAGATAATTACATAAAAATAATGTTTGATTTCTCCATATTGGCGGTGAGAAGTGACTCAAGTGCTAAGAACCACAGAGAGATTTTTACAAAGTGGATACAATGATACTTCTGAATCAGAGTTTGGGGATGAGGTTCATGGATAGTGGTTAGTTCAGGCTTTCGAGCAATTTGCACTTTAAACTCAGAATCATTTCTGAGATCCCACCAGAATTTAGTCTTTAATTTCCTAAGAAATAATTTATTTGCCTGGAAATATAACATATCGGAATTGAAAAAGGCAGATTTTTGCATAAAACTATGTCAAAGTTGATCCTGTGATCACCTATAATTGTTCTGTCTGGTTGTAAATGCACCTCAGAGCTCCTCATGCTGTGTTGGTCTTGGTTGAAGGGGTTGGGGACATCAGGGCATGCTAGATAGAGTCCCACCTCGATGGGCCACCGAGCACAGTCAGCCTTCCCTGCAGCAGAGAAGGGAGGCCCAGGGGAGAACAGGGAAATGCCTGCTGAGCTACACCAGGCACCCCTGACAGTGGGTGGAGGGGGTGGGAGGGACATGCAGTTTTTCACAAAAGAGGCTGGGGCTTTCCAGACCCAATAGAAGCTTAGAAGCCTAAATAATAGATACCCATCAAATATACAAGCCAACCAGATGCTGAAAAACAAAATGGGATTTAAGAGGACAGCGGACAAGGAAACAAAGGCTAAACAGATACAGGTATTGAAGAACTGGCTTCAGGAGAGAATTCTGCAGGCACCAGCAGGCACCTCAGGGCCTTGCCCTCTATTTATAAAGAATTGCAGAAATAGACAGAGGTGATTTGTCCAAACTACCATCATTACTACTATTCATTTTTCTTATTACTTTCTCCCTTTTATTGTGTCTTGTGTCTTGCCTTGTATGACCTGATGAATGTGGGTGCCTGGTTGTCACAACAGGGCTGTGGGACATGACTGACGGAAAGACGCCAACAGTCCAAGTTAAAGGATGCAAAAGATATTTATGAACTGAGATATAAAACCTTATGGAGATAGTTACATTGACAGAAGCAACGCAGCATGCTCCCAGGTGGAGGTGCAATCTCCCCAGCTCTACAAGTCTTGCCTGTAGCATACATGGCATGAACATTTCACCAAGTACAAGGAGCCCACTCTTGCTTTTCACATGGTGTTGGTGTGTTTGTGTGGGAAGGAAATCTATTATACTCTCCTGCCCCCTCCTCATATAACTGATCTGGAGATCCTTGTTTAGTCTGTCTGTTCACTCCATACAGGAACTGCTATAAAACCACCCCAGTGAGTATTTGATTGGGAAAATCCAAGACCTTTTCCAAACACATAGCATCACATCCCTTAAGGAGTCCAAGGATCAGGCCCAATTTCGGCCCATTCCTCCAGAAGACATGGCTTACACGTTTACTCTAAATGGCTGAAGTTGGGATTTCCACCCCAGTCTAGTCTGGAAATGGTAACTTCTGGGGAAGGTTCCATTTGAAGATGTCACTAGAAGTTTTGTCCAATCTTCCATGTGATTACTTTTATGCCTTAAACAATTACTAATGTCCCAGCTAAGCTAAGCAAGCTGGCAAGTAGAGGCCTAATAACAGATCCACTTTCAGTCAGCATAAAGGCTGCAGTAGCAGTGAGAGTGAGTAAAAGCACCCTGGACCGTGGCTTCTACTCTGCTCCAATACAAGGACAATTATTTAACATTACAAAGAAACTCTGCAGCCTGACAGTAGAGAAAATATATAATTAAATCACTACTCTGAATTCAGAAGTCCTTTTAAATGAATTTATTAGGCTAAAGAGCATTCCTGTGCATATTGGTAAATAGCATATGTGTGACTCATGTCATTTATTTAACCTATAATAATACCTATTGCACATATATATTTCTGGGGTCTGTGGCTAAAGTTTAAGAATTATTCCACTTGACTAAGAGTTCAAAGATTGAACCCAGATTCTAGTCCTGGTACCCATGCTAGTCAATGGAACTGTTGCCTCTGTCTATGTAACTGTCTCCATAAGTTTTTATATCTCAGAGAAGTAAGTTCCGTAGCTTCACATCTCTAGCATGACTTTCCTTTCCTCATCTATAAAATAAGGCAATTGGACTAAGTTAACATTTCTCCAAGTGTTTTTTTTTTTTCGTGAAGTTTAGCACCTGGCCCACCTGAGATGCTTCTTGAAAAGTGAACCTTTGTGTACTCATCCCAGACTTAGAGTCAGAACCTCTGGGGAAGAGATCCAGAATGCTTCTCTTGTAGCAAACTCCCCCAGGGACACTAAAACATACTAAAGTTTGAGAACCACTTGTTCCAGGTAGTTTCTGAGGTTTCTTTCTTGTTTGACATTACATGAGGGCAGGACGGAGCAACCTGTCTAGCAATCTCTCTTGACTATATGAACAAGGTTAATTCTAGCAGTTTGGCCCAAGTATGTTAGGCTGCCTTCATGATGCTCTATATCAGGCAATTAGCCATGAAGCTTAGAGGTACCACGACATTGTGGAAGGAACTCAGGATTTTGAGCCAAGATGACGTGGGTTCAAATCCTGCCTCATTCATGCCCTGATTCTCTTCCTTCCTAATTCCCTGGGCCTCCATTTCCCCATCTGTTAAGTGTGTGCAATGGGAATACCACCTGTATCTTGGGCAGGATGATTGCAAGTGTTTCTATAAAAAAGAGCTTCGGAGAGGCAATCTGGTAGACAGAGCAGGGTGGGGAGTGGAAAGGAGGATTGATCTTGAAGCTTCATTTGCCTGGGAAGGTCCATGAGAGGTAGCCTTGGCAAAGGTGGGAGGACCAGGACTGATGGAGATCTGCTCCCACTGCTCACATGATTATCATGAAGATTGATAACAAAATATGGATTTTCACAGAACAGAGTTTCTGACACATTAAAAAAGATCAGTGAATAACAGCTCTTATTATTCAGCTGAACCATAAGAAATTGCTAATATTCAACTCTTTTTGACTGTCAAAAATGGCAATTCCAAATGGTTTCAGCGTAATATAATTTAATTTTGAAATCCCAGTATGACACAATCAGTCCATTTTCCCCAAATTATTCAAGTCCTTTTCAAGTAAGAAAAAGTGAGAGAGGCATTACTGAATAGAAAACGACTTTTTTTTTGCCTTTATAATGATTTTTTTCTTTTAATGAAAATTCAAAGGCCTCACCTCAAGTCACACTATGATCATTTTTCTAAGTAATGATATGGTAAGAAGAGAGGCAGCAGGTGGGAGTTTTGATAGAAAACACCCAAGAGGAAGTGAGATGAGGGGTTTTTTGCCTTGTTCTCACCATTACTGTAACAGGCTGCCCTTCTTGTAGAGCACACCCTGTTTCAGTGCTTTAATGATGACCTGGAACTCCTAATCAGGTGTTAATGTGGCTCATCAAGTCCACTGGGTGCTTAAAAAGTCACAGACTCTCTGCCTGTTGGTAATGGATGGCCCTGCATGCCCTTCCCTTAGAGGCTATCTTATAAACAAGAACTAGTCAGATGGGGTGTAAAATAATTAATGGTCTTAACTGAGCTATTAATACTATGTTTCTAACAGGATGAGGGATCAATCTAATTTAATTTGCTAATTTCATATTCATATTTTATCTGATAGCTAAGATGAAGAATAAATCATGTTGACTCTCCTATGTTTATAGTTCATCTTTTTAAATCTCGTGGGTGTGAATGTCTTGATTAAAATTTATTTTCTGTAAGTTCTCGTAGACTATCTGGAGAGCATGCTAAATGAGAGAGCGGAACGATACGGTTTCCCAAGCCATAACTACTCACATGCAACGTCTCAGCCAGCAAACATAACATTTGTCACTACCTGAATCCAAATACTCAAGATGTCACATAAAAATAGGAGCATCAAGACAGGGAAATGTAAACCTAAATATTTTATTAGAAGCCCAGAATTGCAAAGAACCCAGGACTGACTAAATGCATCCACGATTACTATTGGTCTATGGTGACTCATCAATTTGAGCATTTTGTCTCTCAGGCGACAGGAGAAAGCACAGAACAAAAGCATTATTTCAAAAGTAGATTTGGCAGGGATTTTCTTGTGCCTTTCATATTTGTTTTGTTGTTGTTGTTGTTGTTTAATTGAAAGAAGATGAGTGGAAGAGAAATTTTTTTCTGAATCTTTTCCCACATTTATCACTGACTCTCTGTCTGAGTCAGTCCTTGGCAACCTGCAGGCAGCTCTGCTTCTGTGTCTCTCCCTGTCCAGTGGGAGGGAGGAGAGAATGTTCAACTGAGAACTAAAAATAGTGCACTTGGGACAGTAGTGACTGAAGCACTAAAACTGCCTTTGATCTGATCCAGTTTGACATATCTGAGCATCACGGTGTGGTGAAGAAAACTCTACGGGAATACAATGGGAGAGAAACAAACAAACTCTCAGTTCCAATCCTGGTTCAGCTTCTGACATGAGACCAGGAAACTGAGGAAAAGCAAACTTTAGAAAAGAAGTCAGGAAGGCACACTCTAGCCAGGCTGAGACTAAGCAACAATTATACAAGCAATGAAGTGGAAATCTTGGCACGTTCAGAGACCTGAGAAGAAGATGTGTTGGGATGGTCTCCTGGAGAACATGGGGTTTGAGATCATCATTGCTGGAACAGCAGGATTTCGGAGACTGGAGCAGAGGTCAGTGACATATAACACCCGAGGACCAAATCTAGCCCCACTTATTTGTTTGCACGGGGTCTATGCTGTTTTCATGCAACAACAGCATGAAATCAAAGAATCGAATCAAGTACTTGCAACAAAGACCATGTGTCCCACAATGCTGAAAATATTTACTATCTGACCCTTTACAGAAAAAGTTTGCCTATTCCTGGAATAGAATAATTTGGGAGGAAGATCAGAATATGACAATAAAGGCAGGAAATTGGGAATGAACATAATATATTAGAGGCAAAGAAGAGGGCAATCTGCCCTGAACAGAAACCTAGAAATAAACAGGGGGAGAGTCCACATTATAAAGAGTCTTGACACTGGGCACGGTGGCTCAGAGCTGTAATCCTACAAATTTGGGAAGCCAAATTTGGGAGGACAAAGATAACTTGAGGCCAGGAGTTGGAGACCAGCCTGAGCAACATAGTGAGACCCTGTCTCTACAAAAAATAGAAAAAACTAGCCAGGCGTGGTGGTGCACACCTTTAGTCCCAGCTACTTTGGAAGCTGAGACATGTGGCAAGAGGATAGCTTGAGCCCAGGAGTTGGAGGTTGCAGGGTTGCAGTGAGCTATGATGACTCCACTGCACTCTAGCCTGGGCAAAGGAGCGAGACCTGGTCTCAAAAAAAAAAAAAGTCTTGATTATCAGATCAAAGAATTTTCACTTCTTTCTGTAGGTCATTAAGAAAAGAGCCATTTGAAGGGTTTTTCACTATCAAGTATGAAGGTGGTATTTTAATTTAGCGACCATATGAGATGAGTAAATAGGACACCGCGAGAAAAATGCCCCTCAGGATGGACAACGGAGGAGATCGGAAATGGACTGACTCAGATACAGACCTAGGATGCCCCTACATCCCAGGCCAGTTCAAACATTGTTGCTTCTTCCTAAAAGCGAACCATTTATCAATCCACTTTTTAAAAGGAGCCATGTAGATTTTGTTAGTCCAAGCATTTTTCTTTGTCTACCTTGTTTTTCCTACTTTTCCCCCTTAACTTACAGTGTACAGCGTGGCCAGCAGGGATCAATTCTTACAGCTGGAGAAGGAGAGACATCCGTTGTTGAGCTGGATTTGCTGCTAGGTAACCAGGCTGTAAGTTAATAATGGGATGCTATCACCGAGTAATAACTGTTACTTTCCTCCTAATGTCCCTGAAGCATTATTAAATGTGGCACTTATGGCCCTTATATGCAATTTACCTCTGTAAAAGGTCATCTGCAAATACAGTACTTAAAAGTATGCTACAAAGAGCTGTGAGATTCCATGCTGAGCCATTTGTTACCAGCACAAGGCCTACGCTGAACAAGTTCCAATTTAAATTTAGCCACTACCTCTTAAAAATGGCGCTGGAGTCTTCTTTGGTGCATCTCCCCAGCAGAAAATATCCTGTCTCTATCGGTATTCTGAATCTTATGAGCACTGCCTCGGCTCAGCAGTGCTCACAAGTGAAAGGCTGAAGCAGGCAAAGCTCACCTCCAGTGCTCTTCCTCACCCCTGAAAGATAGCAAAGGTCTTCATGCTTCCCTTAGACTCCTCAGGACCCCTGCCATGACAACACTTTAGCTGTCTCCTCTTAGCAGTATCCTATGTTCTGTACCTTCCTCAATTCCTGCTTTACCCCAAAGTCAACCTCTCAAGGAGGTTCCAGGTTAAGATGGTAGATTAAAGACACAAATATAATTTTACGTCCTCTATATAGTCAGCTCCAACTTCTCCAACAAAATACCACAGACTGAGCTGAGTGACTTAAACAACGGACATTTATTTCTCACAGTTCTGGAAGGACTGTATGGCTGGGAAGTCCAAGATCAAAGGGCTGGAGATTCGGTTCCTAGTGAGGCCCTCTTTCTGGCTTACAGACAGTAGTCTGCTCATTGTGTGCTCACACGTGGAGAGAGAGCCCTGGTCACTCTTTCTCTTCTTACAGAGACGCTAATCTCATCATGGGAGCACCATCCTAATGACCTAATTATGTCCTAATAAATCTAATTACCTCCCAAAAGCCCCACCTCCATCTACCATCACATTGGTGGTTGGGGCTTCACCATATGCACATTCTGGGGGGAGGGCACAAATCTTCATGCATGCCACCTTCCTCAAACCTCTCTAAATTTAAAACAAAGGGATAAAAAGATGTGAAACCACAAAGACAGTGAGAATAGGAAAAGTAGCAAGAGCAAAAATATTTTAGAATCTGGAAAGAAAATTGATGAAAGACAACAAAGCCCTAAGTCTACAGTGAAGAAAGTAGGGAATCAATCTAATTTATACCAGATAATCCTCAAGAGTCCCAGGAACTGACAACACCAGATATCTATGGAATTGGGAGTGAAGGGGAGAGCACTTAAAATGAGGAAGATTTGCTAAAATTGGTTCAAAAAGCAATCATATCTCTAAAGTCTCCTCCTCAATTCTATGTCATTCAGTGATGGTCCCCCACAAACCACATAGAAATTTGGAGATTGTTTTTCCTATGAAGAGTATAAAGGAGGTGTGATGGTTAATTGTGAAGCAAATTTCCTTCTAAGAAAGAAAATTCAGAGAGCAAATTAGAACTTTTTGAAATTAAAATCATGGTAGCAGAAATCAAAGCTTATGAAAGGGTAAAATGTAAACTTGAAGAAATTTCCAGAAAATAGAGCAAAAAAAAAAGAGAGAGATAAAATTAAAAAACAAAAGATAAGAAAACTGAAGGTTCAATCTAGAAAAGCAAATTTAAATTATAACAATTCCTGGGAGAAAAAAGAGAGAAAATGGACAAAAAGAAATCATGAATAAAGTAGTTCAAGAAATTTTCCCAAACTAAAGGATAGTTTTCAGACTGAAAAGTCTCACAAGAGCCCAGCAAAATGAATAATAAAGAAGGCATAATATTGTGGACATTTGGCTTTTAGGAGACTCTAGAAGATCTTAAGCACTTCAAGGTAGAAGGAAAAAGTCTTCATATCTCTGAAAAACAACATTGGAAGCCATATTGAGCCTTCAAAATTATGAAGAAAAGAAAAAATCTCCCATGTAGAAATCAATACCCAGATAAACCACCAATCAAGAACAAAAACAGACTGAAGATATTTTCTAACTGATATTATCTCAAGCTCTTTATTTCTGATATGCTTCTTTCTCAGAAAACTAGTGGAAGATACTTTTCACCAACATGGGGAAGGAAACTAAGAAAGAATATATAATGGGATGTACCAGGAGACACAACACAAGGAGGAAGCAAAGGAAACCCCCAAAATGGTGGTGAAGAGAGAATCCAGGTAACTTCTGTGCCCCAGGTACACAGAACAACCAACCCAGATTGAAGCAAGCTCAAAAATGTGTGTCCAGGAGCAGTGCAGGGCCCTGTATCTGTAGCCATCTTTTCCTCCAGAGTGAAGTGCTAGACATACTAAAATTAAAGCAATGATCATTGTATTGGTGACATCCATCATGATGACAGTGAATGGCTAAGACTAAATGACAAGACAATAAAGGATTAGGCTCCTAACAAAAACATTCACACCAAAGCCTGGTGTCTCTGTTTTTTTCAGTGTCTTAGCAAGAGCTATCCACACATATCCACCTAAATAAAAGGAATTCTCTTATGTACATACTTGCTTGTATATGTACAGAATTTTCCCTAAAAGATTTCTTATAAGCTGGTAGCAATACTTGAGGAACTGAGTGGCTAGGTGAGGAGAGGTTGACTGAAAACTTAATTTTCAAAATTTACCCTTTTGAGCCTTTTAAAAATTATAACATGTTATTTTATTGCCTATTGAAGAATAAAATAATATACATTTCCTACAAATTATTATAAATACACATACTTTGGCTCCAGCAATTTTACTTTTAGGGATTTATCCAACAAATATTCCTAAACACGCAAAATGACATGGATAGATCATTCATTGAAACATTGCCTGTATTTATAATACCAAAAGACTGGCAACAATAAAAATAACCATCAATAGAGACAGAGTGAAATAAAAGAAAACATATGAAAGAAATAATACCAGACATGTTAGTAGCCTCAATAAATGTCAACAAATTAAACAACAGTTTCCGACAAATACATGACAAGATGCTCAATGGCACTACTAATTGGGGAAATATAAAGTATCAATGAGATACATTCTTATATGCATCAGATTGGCAGAGTCTGACAATATGTGTTGGTCATGATATAAGGAAACACAAACTCTCATATAAACTCTAATTTTACCCGAAGTTGCCAATATTTTGTTTTCAGAATCTATATATTTTCACATTTCCAGCCAGGGCATTTCCTTCTATTCAACATGGGCCGTCACAAATGCCCAATCATTCTCCAGAAAACTCTGGCGTCCATCATGCCAAGAAGCCCCCTGGAAATGTGAGGAGCCTTCCTCCCTCTTGGTGCCCTGCGGCTCGTCCTGACACTGTGCTGTGTGTACAGCGCACCAGGAGCCCCGCGGCCTGCCTGCTCCTTTTGTCATTCTCCTGCTGTGGGAAATTTTAGTCTCTCCTCATCTTTTTGATTAGTGACATCTCCTGCCTTTTGTCCATGAAGATTATGCTTTTTATCCGTCCACCTTCAGTCCTTGCTCTGCTGTGACTTTTTTAACTACGCTTCTTTCGTGGTTGTTGCTCACATACAAAGCAGCACGATGATGGGGGAACCGGCACCATGGTTAGCAGGAAGTGAAGTCAGAGAGAGAAAAAAAGGCAGAAATCTAACATTTATTAAGCAGTAACCACATATCTGTCACTATATAGAATTTATTTTAGCTCATCCTTCAAATAACTTTGGAAGGAAGGTAATATTATGTCTCTCCTTTTATAGATGGGGAAATAAGTTCACATCTTTTTCTTTTTTCTGTCTCTTTTTTAATTAGTGATTTACTGTGCAAGAAGACAGGAAGGATTCTGAAAAGGGCAATGTTTCTCAGTCAGCATTTCAAGAGATTGTGCTTGAAGAAACAGGAGAACGATTTAGTGGTTAAGTCTATGCCAGCAGTCCCCAACCTTTTTGGCACCGGAGACCATTTCATGGAAGACAGTTTTTCCACGGACCCAGGGTGGGGAATGGTTTCTGGATGATTCAAGCACATTACATTTGTTGTGCAGTCAGACCTCTCTGCTAATGATAATCTGTATTTGCAGGCTCTCCCCAACCCCAGCATCACCACCTCAGCTCTACCTCAGATCATCAGGCTTTAGATTCTCATAAGGAGAAGCATGATAATGGGGGAACCTCACAACCTAGATCCCTCACATGTGCAATTTTCAGTAGGGTTCACACTCCTGTGAGAATCTAATGTCCCTGCTGATCTGACAGGAGGTGGAGCGTATGCAGCAATGGGAGCCATGGGGAGCGGCTGTAAATATAGATGAAACTTCCCTGGCTCCTTGGCCGCTCACCTCCTGCTGTGTGGCCCAGTTCCTAACAGGCCACGAACCAGTACCAGTCCATGGCCTGGAGATTGGGGACCACAGGCTTCCATGACTTGGCCCCTGCCCCGCGCCTGTCACCTCTCTGATCTTTCTCCTACTGTTCTTTTCACCCTAGATCTACCCAGCCCCTCTCTCATGCCCCAGACATGTTCCTTTCTCAGGGCCTTTGCACTTGCTGCTTCCCCTGCCAGGAACACCTTTTCCCCCAGCAGTTCCCATCCTTACTTCAAACATCGCTTCAGGGGTAACTATTGATAGTATCCACTCAACTGAAAGTGGCTGAGACTCCCCATCAGAGCCTTGCCTCTCCTTCTTCCCTCTTTCTGTTTCTCCACTGCACTTACCACCATTTGGTAAGTTAACTTTTTATTTATTTATTTGTGTACTCTCTGTCTTTCCCACTACAAAGTAAATTCCATCAGACAGGGACTTGCACTTTCTAAGCCTAAATCATTTCCTGGCACATTGTAGATGTTCCATTAATATTCACTGAATGAAATAAAGTGAAATGAATTAATAAAGCTTAGGACAAGTTGAGTTACTCAAAGTTAACCAGATATTTCAAAACTGCAGAAGGGAGAGCCTTTAGTACTCCTGTGAGGATTTTCAATCACCAAGGAATAGAATCTTGCATGCACAATTTCCCAAATTCACGTGAACATGTAACCCACTTTCCACAGACCAGGTGTGAGGGATTTTTGCTCATGCTTTGGGAAATGCCCCTTGAATCTTTCAGGCACTTATGCTTAAATGGAGATGGAATTGTGGAAGCAGGTGTGTGTGAGAAGGGACAGGAGGACACTAAAATCCAGTGTGTCTGAAGCGAGTGGCAGAGACGGCCATTTCACTCATGCATCCATTTGTTTGTTCAGCAGATATTTCTTGAGTGCATCTGACGGGCCACAGACCTTCCAGACCCGGGGCCTACAGTAGAAATCAAAAGCAGCAGGGGTCCGAGCTCTCACTGCGCCATGTCCTCTACTGACCTCTCTGGCTTTGCTGACTGCTTTTAAGCCTACAAAATTCAGAGGAAGATTGTTCCAAGCCTGTGTCCCTCTCCTTTTAAGACTTTCTTTTCTGATTAGAAAGATACAGGAATGCAATTAACCCCGGGATGGGGGTGCCACACGCAAATTTGTGAGCCAAAAAGCAGTATGGATTTCCCACCTGCTCTGATTTAATCCCTTCAGGATCTGTCCCGGAATCGATGTCCTGCCATCCAGAGGTGTGAGTGAGTGAACACAGATGGCCAGCGTTGACAGCATCGCTCTTTCATCATAGCTTCTCTTGGAGCAAGGGAGATGATCCTAGTGCGGACGAGGGGGGGCTGCTTCATCATCTCATGTAGCCAATAACAAGAAATGAATAATTAATTTTGTTTCAGGAAAAAAAAAAAAGGTCCTCGCTTCCTGATTAACTGAACAAGGCAACAACAAATTGTTCAGTGAGTTACGGTGGCTAAAATCTCACTCTGAAAATTGCTTGTCATGGCAACAGGCAAGCGTCACCCCTGAAGCCAGCAGCCTGAAGCAGACAGATTGTTTCAATTATCTAATTTTCACAATGAATGAACCCTGCTGATAGGAAATCCATAGGTGGCTGGCAGTAGCAAATGGCGGCTGTGACACGTTCAAAGCCAGTAGACTTACATCCTCTCCCAAAATATAGAACAGGAGTGTAATTTTATGTAAATATTCACAGAATTAAGAGGAAGAAGAGTGAAAGGAAGGGAAGAACTCACAAAACCTCCCTTTTTGTCTTCACTCCTGGGATGTGCCTTTTCTTTCCAAATCGCCCTCTCTGAGTCTGTCTGGTCCAGAGAATGCTGCAGGCAGGCGTGTGCCCTTTTGTGCTCCAGTTGTCTAACTGCTTCTCCCTCTTCTCTGTGTGCCTCTCATAGTGCCTTGGAAGTTACACACATGTGGCCAGGAAATGCCCACCTCGGCCTCATGAACTCCGTGGCCTCAATGGAAACTGCCATTTTGCAAAGCAAATTCCACACTAACTGGATGGTAAAGTCATGTACGAGGCTCTCTGTTAAAGCAAAAATTCAATTGCCCTACATTTGAATAATCTCTCTTCTCTGTGTCTTCTCCCAACATGTTTAGGTTGGTTGCCTAGAGCATTTCTAGGGAGGACAAAGGGATAACATCAGCTTTCTGCCCTGCCCAGGTAGCTGTGCTTGGTTTAGATGAGACCAGGTTTAGATGAGGTAGGCCTTGTGATTGGTGCGTTCTCATCTTCCAAGTCCCCCTCAGGGACCTGTGACTCACAAGCATAATGCTTCTCTGTTCCTTCCCACTCTCCCCTCCCAAATAGGGCTGGTGTGGCTTGAGTTTTACCTCCTTCCTCCCGTTCCAGTCACTGTCTCCTGTTCTCACCAACTCCTATGTGTTCAGATTTTTTTTAGGGAGGCTATTTTTAATCAGAATGACTACCAAGAAACTTGACTTTTCCCAAAATAATGGATGTTTATGGCAGATTTTAGGCACCAAGAGAGTTGTGTGTTGTGTTATTGCTGGATTTTTTTTTTTTGTAACTAGTGAGTGTGATGTACAAAGCTGTTGCTTTTCAGTTAAGCACTGATACAGTCACACTATGTGCAGTCAACCTCTCCAACCAAACCTGCTTCTTAGTATGACCCTCAGCCCTGAAGAAAATCGCCACTCAGACTACCTCTTACACTTTCACTACATTCTCAATGCCTTCAGAGCTTGTCTATAGTGAAAAAATGTCACTCCTGGCCCTGATTGTTTTCCCTAATAATCACATCTCTTTTTTCATGTAGAATAAAAAAAAAAGAAGAAGAATTTGATCTGAGCGTAATCTCTTTCTGTGTGGTGTTGACATTGATTGAGTTGCTTTGTTTTCAAAGTAAAGCTTACTGAATCCCCAAAATGAACAGAGACTTAGGCACTCAGCTATGCATCACTTCAATATACTTGCTGGGCAAAGTTCAGTTTACAAAGCAAAGCTCAGAAATAATTTTCTTTTTAAGAAACCGGAAGAACATTGAAGGAGACGATCAGTTTTCCAAAGTCTGCTGCTGGTTGGTGTACACTGTAAGCATCTTCAGAAAATCTAGAGCTGTAGTTTTCACCAAAGACCCTGCCACAGGTAAGAGAAACTGTACTCACCAGTGTTTCAAGTTCCGGCCTTGTGAGGATTTCTGATCAGACTCCTCTTTTCAATCTTCATTCCAAGAGCATATGTCTTCAGTGCAACAGTTTAAACTCTAATGACCAAATCAGTAAATGTTCATTTTGTAAACTGGCAAAAAGGAAGGTAGAAACAGATTCAACCTTTCACTGATATTTTGTTTACAGTAATAGAAAATGCCATCAGATGAGCCAGAGAGCTTTTCTCTCACAAACACATAACATTTATTAATGAGGGGCTGAGGATTGTTTTTGTTTTTGTTTTTAGGAAAAGGCTATTGAAGTAGCATTTTTGAATGTTCTGCATCATTGTCCTTTACCTTATGATGCATTCAGATGTAGACGAACTCTTTTCCACAAAATCAGTATATTTGATTGTGTAGGTATTAAACATACTGTGGTATTTGTAAGGTAATTCAGGAATAAATGTACCTGGGCTCCTCTAGAGAATCAGCATTGAGTGAGAAGTGTGGGAAGTCAAGGATAAGGCAATTTTAAGTTTTGACAAATCTCACTTCTGGGTATTTATTCGGAAAAACTGAAGTCAGGATCTTGAAGAGATATTAACACTCCTGTGTTCATTGTAGGATTATTCACAAGCTGCAAGATGTGGAAACAGCCTAAATGTTCATCAGTGAATGGATGGATAAAGAGAATTTTATATATACATACAATGGAATATTATGCAGCCTTAAAAAGTAAGGAAATCCTGCTATATACCACAACATGGATAAAGTTTGAGGATATTATGTTAAGTAAAATAAGCCAGTCACATAAAGACAAATACTGCATGATTTTACTTACATGAAGTATCTAAAATAGTCAAATTCATAGAATCCAAGAGTGGAATATTGATTACCAGACACTGGGAAGAGGAGGAAATGGGGAGTCACTAATTAATGAACATAAAGTCCTAAAGACGATGAGCAAGCTCTAGAGATCTACTGTGCAACACTGTACCTACAGTCAACAATAGTATGTTTGTACACTTAAAAATTTACTAAGAGGGTAGATCTCATGCTGTGTTCTTGTCAAAATAAAATATAATAAAGTTTTCACAAAATTTAGAATGAGAGCTCTTTATGAAAAAAGGGATTATTCTTGACTTCACACAACAGTAGCATTAAGAGGAACGTTAGATGAATGCACAGTTGGTATGGCCATCATACTTCTATTTATATTTTTGTATTCCCAAAGTGTATCACTTCACATTCTTAAATCCTATGGCTCTGGGGAATTCCAAAGGCCTGACTTCTTATAAATTGCAACAGCCATTATATTTTCAATGTGGACTAATTTATAAATATTTCCACCTGGACTTCATAGTTATATAAGCCAAAACTGGAAATTGAGTTAGGCTTGGGCTGACTCTCAAGGTGCTGTATATAAAGAGTCACAGTTATTCTGGAGAGAGGCCTATCAGGATGGTTCAGCTTCTCAAAATTAAGGATTTTGAAGGATTCCATTGAAATAGACTTTGAGCAAGGGCTCATACTCCTAGGTGGGGCAATCAGGGATCAGATGTAGAGCAATGGGTTTGCATCAGATTGCAAGAGTTCGGCTGCACAAGGATGTGTAATGGATGTCCAACGGTGAGGCAGCAGGTTGCAAACCCCCAAGGCCAGCATGGAGAAGCCAGTCAGTACAAGGACATGACAAGGCTGCATCCTCTGATCCAAGGGCTGAAACCAGGCACCTTATACAGTGGGTTTAAAAATGAAGGTAAGTAAAATTGACAGATGGCACAAGATGCCAGTTTTTATTCATTCAATAAGTATTTATAGCACCTCTTAACCATCAGGCATTCTGTAAGGTGCAAAGGATATAGTGGCGTGTAAAACAGTCTTAGTTCTTAACTGAGTTTATAAACCAGTGGGAAGGCGAAGGCAGACTTTTAAAAAAAAATCATCATAAGTACACACTAACAAATGGCCTTTGCCTTAAGCGCTAAGTATAAGTGTAGATTTCTATTTTAATCAGGGAAGACTTTCTGGGGAAGCAACTTTAAACTGAGACCTGAAGGATTAGTAGAAGTGAGACAGACACAGAGAGGAAGGGAGAGAGTGAAGGGGATCCAGCACCCACAGAGGCGGGGGGAAGTACTCCTGAGTCTGGGATCTGCTAAAGAACAATAAAAGCACAGGAGAGCCAGGCAAGGAGACTAGGGACACTGCAGGGATTTGTAGGCCATGGCAAAATTTTGGGTTTTATGCCAAGTGGAAGGGAAACCCACTGAAAGGTTCCAACCAAGGAGTCAATTGTTTAAGTTAGCATTTGTTGAAAATATCATCTCAGCTTCTTAAGTTGGAAGGGAGAGTGGAATGAGGAAGAGTAGTTAGGAGATTTCTGCAGTGTCAGATGAGACCTCATGGTGGCTTGGCCTGGGCTGGGCCAGTGAGGCTGGAGAAAAACTAGAAAGAGTTCTTGTGTCAACCTCCCTGGGCTGTGGCAGGGAAGTGAAGCCCACCAATCCCCATTTCTAGGCCCAACTCGGGTAAGGGTCCCAATTTCTGTCACCTAGTTCCATCTGATTGATCTGTCAACATCAGAGAAGAGGACGCAAGACCACTCTAGACCTTACTTCGATTAGTAATTCTCAGAATAGACTTTTATAACCATAATTCACTTGAAAAACACAGCTTGTATTTTCTTAAGTTAAAAGACTGTTTATGGGGAGCAAAGCAAAAGCACTTCATGCTGCTAATTCTTTTTGCTTTCATTTGGCAGGAGACGTCTGAAATACTAGAACCAAATACACTAGAACTGACCTAACCACAGGAAAAGCAATGTTGCTGAATTGAATGTCTGCAAGGAACTTGTCATTTATTATTAACGTCACCATGGGCACCGAGGCTTTGATATGGATGCTGGAAATACCTGCCTGCTTTCAAGCAGGCACGGCAATCTCACACTCTCTTTCCTCCTGCCTGAGAGCGTTTAATTCATGGGGAAGACTGTTTTCAGCAGCTTGCCCTCTAGACCATCGCACCAGTAGAAGTTTTGAGTGCAGAAACCAAATCATTTCAAAGGGGATGTGGGATTTGCTCTCAGCACAATTTGGGAAACCACAAGGTATAGCAGAAACAAGGCCTGAAAAGGAAATAAGAGATTATGAGTGGGACTGCCAGATGCACCCTGTGTCATTTAAATTTGAAACCCTCATTTGTTCTCTAACCCCAAAGTTCTTGATTTTTTACATTGCTTTAACTCTAAGTGCCCCAAAGGGCAGAAAACTTCAAGGACCTTGATGGGTGCTTTCAGTTCTTGGTGACCATACACAAGATTATGTAATTAGAGCACATTGGGGAGCTCAGCTAATGCTGGGCACCTCCCAAAGATGCTTGGCAAAGCAGGGACGGAGTGGGAGGCAGAGTGGGCAGATGTAGAGTGGGCACTCAGGACTTTATACAGAGACTATGGCCTGCAGAGCACGGCACTGAGAAAGCCGGGTCACATCACCGTCCTCATCTTGCCAACCATTCATGCAAACAAATTCATTTCATAAGCTCCTGCACCCGATCAGCTAAGTCTTTCCTCCGCCACAGAAAACATGTATTCCTATAAAATGGAGATGAGAGACACCCCCTTCATCCAGTCCTTGTACTGGCTGTATAACATTTATTCACTCATCATCGATTCAACAAATATTTGTTGTTGTTTTTTGTTTTGTTTTGTTTTGTTTTTTTATGTGTTAAAGAGGTTTTTCTTTTTTTTATTTCAGCTTATTATGGGGGTACAAAAGTTCAGGTTACATATATTGCCCATGCCCCCCCCATTCCCCCTGAGTCAGAGCTTCAAGCTTGTCCATTCCCCAGACAGTGCGCATTGCACTCATCATGTAGATATACACCCATCCCCTCCCCTCATCCCCCACCTCAGTCTGACACCCAATTGGTGTTATTCCCAAATGTGCACTTAGGTGATGAGCAGAGAAACCAATTTGCTGGTGAGTACATGTGGTGCTTATTTTTCCATTCTTGGGATACTTCACTTAACAGAATGGGTTCCAACTCTCTCCAGGAGAACAAAAGAGATTCTATATCACCGGTATTTCTTATAGCTGAGTATATGTATACACTGGAGTATTACTCAACAAATATTTGAATGCCAGACACCAGGCTCCTTACACATGTTACTTAACCTCTCTGAGCTCCAGAGGTCTTATTTATAGATTGGGGATCATAACCCCATTACCAGGTAATTGTGACAATTAAAGAGATAATATTTTTAAAGCACCAAGCACATTGCCTGGCAATTAGTAGCTGCTCTATTTTCTCCCTTTCTCTCGCCTTGCACCTGCACCTGTCACTCCTTCAGCGTGTCTTTTTTTTTCTTACTGCTGAACTTATGCCTGCCTTAGAAAAACAGGCAGCTGCACAGCCCTCAGAGCTGCCAGGAGAGATTCTGTATCAAATATTCAAGAGCCAACTCTGTGCTCATGGGGAAATAAACAGGAAACTCATGCAATTCTTTGTAGTTTCAGAGGGACGTGAAACTCGATTGGCCTGGGAACACATCTCCGTGATGGTGGAATGCAATTATGTAGCTTTTTCTGTGCTGATGCCACTGTGATTTTAATGGTCGGCCTTTGGGAGGTCAGGGAGGTCTTGCTCCTATCCAGTGGGCATGAAAATTGGGCATGTTCTGTGCTTTCAGAGGCAAGCGCTTTCTTGGCTGGCTTCTGGATTGCCTACGAAGGCACAGTGCTCCATGGGCGCAGAGGCTCTTGTCATCTGAAAATGTACCTCAAAATATCAAGCAAGGCAGACCACACAGCAATCGAGAAAACTAAAATATTCATCAGAGGACATTGCTGGGAAGGAAACAGCACAGTTAATTTCATGAAAACTCCATCATAATAGAGGAGCAAAATTAATCATGCAATAGTGTTGCAACTCCTGAGCCTCAAAGCCAACATAAAATAATTGAAGAAAAAGAGAAAATAAAACAAATAAATATGTGCCCTGAGTGTAGAGAATGCATGACTAGAAACTGATTTAAAAATATCTTCGAATTCGAGCAATGCAAAATGATGGCTAGAGTTCTCTCATTGACGTAGGAAGACAAATCTGAACACATTTTACTCATGTTAATGTCAACAGTCACATCTTGTTTGAATATATTTGACAAGGGTATTAATGAAATGGGAGGAAATGAAACTGAAGAACAAAAGGCTGGAAAAATGAAAATAGCATTAGATTTGCTAGCCTCAGTTGCAAAATTATGCAACCTCCATAGCCTTTGTATTTTTTCCAAATAAAATGCTTGGTAAGTCCAATTTTTAATTCCTAGCTGCAAGGATCATTGAGAAAAATTCCACCCAAAAAGGGCCTGCAACACAGGCAGTGAGGCTTAAAAGGGACTGGCTAAAACTGAGAGAGTAGCTACCACTTCTTGAGCATCTACTGTTTGCAAGGCCCCACGTAAGGCACTTGGTAACATATTATTTCCTGGAGCCACCTGTGTGAATGAATTCAAGGAGCAGTCAAGTGAATAGGCAGGAAAAACTGCCAGAGGGTCAGAAAACTAAATTCCTGTGTGTTATTAGGCAAGTCAAGCAAGCTTTCTGTGTCTCAGCCACCCCACCTAATAAATGAGGGAAATAATCCTTGCTGTGCCTTCCTCACATGCCTTGTGAGAGGATGAAATAAAGACAATAAAGGGCACACAACAAATGTAATGCAAATACCACCGGTTTTTAAATTATTTTGTTTTATTTTGCTTTTGGAATCCTTTGACCTTAAATTTCTCATCAAAAGAACAAATGAATGCTCTAAACCTATGGAGAGACGGCTTTGGCCTCCTGCTGTGGTTTTTGCAGGGACTGGGGGATTACATTTCTCCTGCTTTTCTGCCTGACCTCATGCTGCAGAGCTGCTCATTACGCGCACTTTGCTCTAATTATGATGCTCACGAAACAAAGGGGAGGTTAAGCAAGTGGTTTTGGTTTTTTGTTTGTTTGTTTTTAGGGGTTTTATTTGGCAGGAAGCTTGGAGTCTCTCCAAGTGTTTAAAAAAATTGGATTTGTGGAATAAAACTCTCATTTATTTCTCCAACTCCAGCGACACCCAAGTACTCTCACATCTTTATATTTCAAAAATCGATAGCAGCCAAATGGTCTGGTTTCTACATTTTCTCTCTTCAATGACACCCACGTCCACTTGCCCCCTCCTTTCAAACGTTCCATAGAGGTACGTCATGTGGATTCTTACATGCATTTGCCAAACAGAAGTGGGAGATAATGGCCTTGAATAATCTGACATCACTGCTTGGATAATTCAGAGTGTGTGAAACAGATGACATTATTCTCACTCTTTTGTAGAATCTGAGTATTTTATAATCCCAATGGACCTCATCCATTACTCAGCTTGACACCCTGCATATGTAGATGAGGAAAATTTGGTCCAAAGAGACTAAAAAGCTTGTCTGATATCTGGACCTGGAAAGCTTATGACTTGCCTCTGCTTCCTTTTACCTTCAAAGTCAGAAGTCCTCCCACTGGGTGACAAAGAGCAGGACGAGGGAATTGCTTACTCTGGGCTGCTGAGAGAAGTAATAGGAAATCTCTGAGCAAACAAGTTGCAAATCCTGAAACAGGGATACCGCAGGGTATAAGGATGCTTTCTGCATTCCCCAGACAGACTCTATGAGAAACAGAAGGTGAAATACATGTGACCTCACGACAAATTTGTGTGTTGTTCACATAACAAAAGACTTAAGACCTAATACATGTGATGTAGAACACAAGAATCAGAAAGCATTAGGGAAATAAGACATTGTGTGCCAGTAGCCAGGAAATGCTGATGTTATAATAAATACATACCCAAACAGAAATCTAAGTATTATTCTCTACTTAATTTCTATAACATAATTTAATATTTGCAAATTAAAAACTATAATAAGAGAAGCATTTAACAAAAGATAAAGAATTTTGTACGAAAAATGTATACCTATTTTCAATAACATCTAATTTATCTTGATTTCTTATTATTTTTAATGAATGATTTTTATCTCATCAAAGTAACCCATTTATATGGTTAAAAATCAAATACTTTAATTTGGTAATCTGAGATTTTGCTTGACGACTTAAAAAAACAAGCCTTAATGTATGTAATTAAAAAAAAATCATTTAGGAGTTTGGGGAATCCCAAGAAAGAATGCAGAGTGTGACAAGCGAATCTGACTGTAACACAAATATATGAAACAACCTCACTGAATAAGGCTGGGGGAAATGTGTTGATCTAAGTAGCTTTGGAAATGAATGAAATCTGTAAGACTAAAGGCAAAAGGAACCGCACATGAGTACTGAACTTTGTATACCATACTTACTGTACCATGAGGTGGGAGCTAACAATTTTGATACTGCGGTGCATGTATACTGAAAATGAACAATTAAGCAAATGAATGGTGGATGGTGGTTCTCACTGTTGGAACAGGAGCTTATAGACAAGCAAGGGAAACTATCTAGAATGACCCAGGTGGTAATAGATTAGGGTTGGAGACGTTAGTAAGAACACAGGCTTAACTTAATATAGAAACACGTCATTATACATAGAAATATTTATAGACATTTGGATAAATATGGGTTAGTAGGTAGACATATTTCATTGTTCTGTCAGCTGAGAGAGCCTATAAGAAATGACACCACAGGAGCAATGAGCACACTTAGCATCCAGATCTTGGCTTCTAACACTATTTTCCAATAAGGAAACAGGGCTTCCTCAAAAAACAGTGGATTCTAGGACAGGGGCAGAAAACATACAAGGCAGGCTTGGAATTATCCAAGTATCTATAAATATTTATATGTACAGTGAAGTATGTCCATATTAAGATAAGCCAAAAGAGAGTGACAACTAAATGTAATATGACATCCCAGATGGGATTCTGGAACAGAAAATAGACAATAGCTAGAACCTAAGGAAATCTGGACAAACTGTGGACATCAGTTAATAGCATTGTATCAATATTGGCTCATTAATTGTATCAAATATACTATAGTAACATAATGATAGGGGAAACTATGTGTGGGGAGGGTGATATGTGTGAACTCTTGGTACTATTTCTATAAATCTAAAAACTGTTCTGAAAAATAAAATCTGTTGATATAAAATAAAGTAAAATAAATAAAATCTGAGCCTAAATCTAAGTGGGGAACTAAGCCCAGCCAGGCCCCACAGCACGAGGCAGCATTGCCTAGCCAGCCTCGATCAGCTGATTCACAGAACCAGAAGGAGAATTCTGGAAATTCCCGGAATTCTTGAACTAGAGAACATGTAACCTTAAGTTTGCTAAATATCACTGAATTGCTCCCCAAAATGGTTCTACATCTATGAGTTTTTATTTACTCCCATTTTTGCTTCCAATTGCCAACACGTTTTAATTTTTGCTAATCTAACAGGTGAGGTATTTTACTTCTTTGAATTTGCATGTCACTGATTCCTGATAAAGGTGGGCATCTTTTATCAATAAATGATCCAGTTAGCATTGCAACAGATAAGTACTTTTTTAAAAAGATGACTCTATTAGATTTTTGTGAAATTAACAATAATTCATTTTTAACATCTTAATATTTAGTCCAAGTTGAATGTCCCTGATTATTTCAAATGTCTTTAAATTTGTTTGAATCAGGATCCAAATAAGGTCCACACATTGCATTTAGATTATATGTATCAAAAGTCTGTCTTAATATATAACAATTCTCCCTTTATTGTGTACTATTGACTTTTTTATTTTTTGAAGAAATTAAATTATTTGTATTGTGGAACATCTGTATTTGGCTGATTAAAGCATTGTGATATCATTTAATATATTTTCTCCCATATTTTCTGTAAACTGGGAGTTAGAACTAAAGACCTTATTAAATTTAGTTATCTTTTTTTACACTTTTAGTGTTTCTGTATGCTTCCTATTGTCTTATATCAAAAGAAAAATAATGTTCTGTTTGTCCCTCTTTTAGTGATGGAAAGATTAATTAGTGAATTCAGGTCATGTTGGCCTGATCCATCTATTATAAAATTTCAATCTAATATTCTTATCTCATGGCTTTAGCAACTATTAATGACCATCAACTAGATCCAGTAAGGTTTGCAAATGTGGTTTTCTATTTCAATCACTTCTTCTCATTTATTAGCTATGATTCTTTTAAAAAGATAACTTTCCATCACCAACTATTTTGCTGTTCTGAAATATAATCCACAAAGAAAAAATGACTAATTGAAATGCAAATTTTCTGAACCTGGGAGATATTGCAACCACTTTTTCTGCCGGTGGATGGGAGGAGCTGATTCAGGAAGTATAGCATGAGGCTTTCTTCAGCATGCAATGCCCTTTCTAATGCAATTATTTGAACACTGAATGCTTCATGCCGGCTCTCCTTGTGTTTACTTCTGAGTCGTCTTCTTGAGGGCCTTTGCCAGGGCTTCATCTGGAGAATACCTGGACACTATCTCCACCAAACAGTCTGGCTAGGAACCACTGTGGCAGGAAGAGTGACATTGCTGTCTCCTTTGATATTATTGATTGGCTTTAATTTTCTTCTAGGCTGTTTTATATTGTGAGAGACTAGAAGCAACATGTGGCTACACTTGGCACATTTTCATTTGGCATGATTTTCTTTTCTGTGTCTCTTGGTACATATGCTAGAATTGATAAAAATAAGCATGTAATAAGCTTTTTTTTATAGAAAAAATGTAAGTGAATATCTACTTTATTAAAATGTGATGGGATGATTTTAAATAACAAAACAAAAGGAAAAACCATAGAGAAAACATTATGTTAAACCATATTTTTTTTTTTTTGCAGTGTGCAACACAGTTAAAATCATAGACACATAAAGTACAAGGGTGGTTTCCAAGGGCTGGGGTGGGAGGAAGGGTAGAATCAGTGTTCAATGGGTATTTTGTTTCAGTTTTGGCACATTATGGCAGCCTTCTCTTAGGTCTCTGGGCTGATGGAATTTTCCCTGTGATCACAGCTGAGTGGGTTGGATCAGGGTCACATGGCTGGGGTTGGGTCCACAGTGGACATCCCAGTTGGTGGACCTGTTACAAGCGCTCTAGTGGGCATAGATCTCTCCTAGTTCTTGGGTGGGCTGGACTGTTTCCTGGGCCTTGGTCCATAGGGCTGGTGTGGATGAGGGTCCACTTTGGGGTCCACAGAGTGCAGGCCTTTCACCAGGCACGTGGAATGGTTTGGCTTCCTCTGGGTCCTTTGGAGGGCTCCTACTGGGTGGATCCCTGGGCAGGCAGTACTGCCCCAGTCCCCGGATGGGAGGGACTAGCTGAGTCTCAGGCAATCACAGCAGATAAGCTCATGTCAATCACAGGCAGCAAACTGATCAGACCATGTTCAAATACCACAAACCAAGCTGTAACCCATTAAGCTGTTTCCAACCTCACTTCCGTTTTCCACCATAAATACTGCCTGCTCACACTGCAGAGCACAGCTCTCCAAGCTTCTTCTGGTTTTGAAAACTGGCAAATCTACAAATCATTCTTTGCTCAAATAAACTGTTTAATTTGTCTAACAGGTTTCTTAACAATCCATTAGAGCTCTTTGCACATTAGTCATAGTTGTTTTATTTTTTTAAGAATGCCAACATCCATTTTATTTGAGCTCTTCATGGGGGTACAAAAGCTCAGGTTATATACATTGTCCGTGTCCCGCCCATCCCCCTGAGTCAGAGCCTCAAGCGTGTCCATTCTCCAGACAGTGCGCCTGGCACTCACCATGTAGTCATACCTCCATCCCCTCCCCCCACCCCCACCTCCTCGAGTCAGCACCTTCAAGCATGACCATTCCCCAGACGGTGTGCAACGCACTCATCATATAGGCATACACCCGTCCCCTCCCCCCACCCCCCCATATCAGTCTGATATCCAATTGGTATCCTTCCCCGATGTGCATTTAGGTGATGATCAGGGAAACCAATTTTCTGGTGAGTCAAATCTTAAGTTATTAATAGTACCTTCTTTCCCTTTAAGATATTTTCTTTGCAATATCAAGAACAACTCCAGTGAATAATCTTTTAGTCTGAAAAAACATAGGTTTACTTTAGTGCCATTAGCAGGAAATATCTCTTATTTGTCAGTCCCTTGTTACATATAACTACTATGCCAAGTGCTTTAAAAATACATAATTTAATTTTGACTTCACAAAAATCCTGCAAAGTTGTTTTATAAATGAATAAAATGTTCATAATCATCCAGATCATTAAGTGATGAAACTGATATTATAACCTAGGTCAGAATTGTCCAAGATCCACGTTCTTTCCTTTGTACCATGCCACCAAAAACATTTATCTAAGCCTTTCCATTTCCAAGGCACTGTCCAAGGTGCTGGAGACACAGAGTAATATGGTGGTCCCTGCCCTCTACAACATTGCTATCTGCTATTCGAAGTGTGGTCTGAGATCCAGCAGCAGGAACATCACCTGGGATCTTGCTAGTTGTGAAGAATCTAAGATTTTACTCTAAATCTACTTACTCAGAATCTTCGCTTTAACAAGACCCCCAGGTATTTAATATGTGCATAAGAAACATGTTTGAGATGCACTGATGAATAATTTTCAATCTAGTTGTGGAAATAATACACAGGCATTTAAAAAGAAAACTAACCAGACAGAGTAGCCACAGATGAGAAGACAATGAGTGCTATAAGAATTCAACATTATGGGGATACAGAGGAGCAAGAAATTGCGTAGCACAGGTCCAGAGGAGACTGCCTGGAGGAGACAGAGCTCGAGTTGAGAACATGCAAAATGCTTTGACTGGTGAAATGGGGAGATTGTTCTCAGAAGAGAGACTGTCACAATGAAGACACGGAGGTGAAGACATTTACAGCATGTGTAAGAAGCAGGTTTGACTCTGCCCCAAATGGCCCCACATTAGACCCTAGAAAAGCACAGTCTGTGGTTTTATCTCTGTTCTCCCACATCTTACTCAGGGTTCAGCACTTTGTTGGCATTCAATAAATACTTGCTGAATAAAATGCACTTCTCGAAAGTTATACTTGCTCATTAAATTCTTTCATACATACACAATTTTCCTAACTGTTGTTGATACCTTCTAAGTGAGCATGTTGCGGATGGTGTTACCTTGAAGAGGTAGGTTCAGCCATTGCCTTTGAAAATCTTCGTTGGTGTGCTGACAAAGCACAGTGATGCACTTCAAAAGAACGTACATATAGAATTGTTTTAAGTGACACAGAGATCAGGAAACTACATAGTCATCTTATTTCACAGATAGATATATTATGGCCTGTTATTTAGGAATATTTCGTTAGAATACATTCATACAGTGAAGTTACTTGACGGAAGATACATAAACATTTTAAAGTTGAATCACTCTGCTAAATTGATTTTCAGAAAAGGATATTCCCTTCAGCAATACCATGGTCTAGGAAAACTGCTTAGGAAAAAGAAGGTAGAGAGAAGAGGGTTAACTGATAAATAATCAGTAATTGTTTCTATGTTGAATTATCATCTTCCAGAAAATGCAATAGTCACTTTACATATTTCACATCTAATCCTTACCACAGCCTTTAACAAATATATTATTACTGCTATTATATATTGCTATTTTCTGTAAGATTTAGAGGGGCTTAATAGCTGTCCCCAAAGCTGTGAAATGCTAGAACCAGAATTTGAAAGCAGGACCCTGAGTCTCCAAGGTCTGCATTCTTCCATGATATCAAAGTTGCTGTTCTATCTATTGCTGAATAACGAATTACCCCAAAGGCCAGTGGCTTCAAACAGCCACTGTTTTATTATACCTCACAATTTTGTGGGTCAGGAATTGGGGCAGGCTTGGCTGGGCAATTCTTCTTCTCCTTCTGGCATTAGCTGAGGCAGCTCATGTGGAGCTGGAGTCCCCACTTCCCAGACAGTTCACTCACAGGACTGCAAGTCAGCAGTGGCTGTCGACTGGAAGCTCTGCTGGGGCCATCAGCTGAAGGCCCTGGTTCTTTTTACTTGAGTATCTTCACTGGGATAATTGACTTTTGTTACAGCATGACAAATGGGTTTCACAAGTAAGTATTCCAAGAGACAGGAAGAAGAAGCTCATAGTCTCCTAACACTTGGTCCTAAAACTGGCACCAAATCACTTCTACCATATTCAATTGGTCAGCACAGTCACAGAGCTCACCCACATTTAAAGGGAAGAGGTATAATCAAACCCCCCTCACACACACACACGCGCGCACACACACACACACACACACACACACCCCTAGCAGTCACCTTTAATTTAGCACATTTCGTAAAATACAATGCTGAAAATACACACATCCAAGTTATGTATTATTAACACATATAATTATTCCATCATAGTCACAGAGCCTAACACCTCAAAGAAGAATGTTGTTTTCCATTATAAGACCTTCTACACTTTTCTATTTTCTGTAACTACGTGCATAAGCTATTTTGAGAAAATTTAAACATTTTCTTAAGATTTTACTACAAAGTTTCTGTTTATTTCAGAAACTAAAAGTAGTCAAAGACAGGATGCTGAATCATGGAGGGGGCACCAGGAGCTTGTGGCTTTCTCTCCTTTGCTATACAACCTGGCTTCTTAGGTCAGCACCGGGAAGCTGCAATTTGAGGAGTGGCAACACTCTGGATTCAAAACATGGTGTCCAGGATGACAGTAGTTAAATAAATACTCCTTCTTTAATAAAGCACTGCAAAATAGTGTGCTTCAGTCAACGGCTACTGAAGAAAGCCCCAGTTTTCCCAATTACAGGATAAAACTGGCCTGGCTTCATCATTGCATTTAATCTAGTTAGAATTCAAATGAGGTTTCCACTTTGCAAATCCACGCAGTCCTCACTTCAAGCCAACACAGGTGTATCTGGCTCGCAGGCAACTATAAGCACGGCGGAAGCATTTCCACTCCATTAAAAATTTCCCTTCCTCTCACATCTGTGTTGAGACCCCACACTCATGGTGGCTGAGAGCACCGATTTCAGGAGTTAACCAAAGCGCTACAGAATCCATTTAAGCAAATATGGAATGCCAACATAATTCTCATGTATTCACCTAACTTCATACCTACTTTCTTGACTTTCCTGACCTAAATAAGAATTTGTTCCTTGGAAACTATCCAGGGAAATTCAGGCTCTTCCTTCTGCTCACTGCTCAGCTAAGCCTCAGGGTGCTGATAGTATAGCCAACTCAGAAGAACAGCCAGTATAAATGGATGAAGAGATATAAAATGGGCCTTCATTAACAGTGCAATAGAAATTTTCTTTATGAACCTATCTCCACATTAATGGCAAACACATACAAGGATGAGTATAAGGGGTTGTGCTGACCCAGCAAGTCACACTCTAGATCCCGATCCAAGATTTAAGGGTTATCTGCTGCTCCCAACATTATCACAAAAAATGGAGTGTTCTGAATAACCCATGCCCATTTGAACATATATTCATAGAGGGACTCCCAGACCCTGCAAGGTCAAGTAAAAGATGTAGTGGAGTGAGCAATATGTTCCCTGTTGCTCAGAGGCTGACAGAGCTACAAATGTGGGCTTGGGTTAGGATTGCTGGTGAGTTGACAAGCTGGAGATCAGATTCAGCTCCCTGAGTTCTGAGAGATCCTGTTTCTTCTAGATTCTAACCACTTCTCACCTCACCTACAACCTCTTTTTCCTGGGATACTAAATAGATTGAAAAACATTCTTTAATTTTTTCTATCCTTTGCATAGTAAGCCAAAACTTGAGCAAAATATAATCAAGTTATCTCCCCATTATGAAGCTGTGAAAGTTTATGCTGTATAAAATCCTTCTAACAGCAACAAAAATATAATATGGGGTGTCCTAATGATGCTCTTTTGAGCTACTTCATATTTTCTGAGAGATGGCTTCTGTGGGGAGCAGTAACTGTTTTATGGTGTAATTCAGAGAAGAATAAAGAACTAAATCAGTGTTTGTTTTATTTAGCTACAAAATTAAAGCACTGGAACTCTTCACTTGACAAGATTTCATGTAACATTATACCTGAACGTACGTACACACAGAGAGGTTCTTTACTGCCATGGAATGCTCATAATGTAACAATATATTACTGTACAATATATAATATACACAATAATAACATAGCTCTTCATATGATAAAAATGTTCATAATTAATGAAAAATAAAAGCAAAAAGACCTAAATATTTTAATTGAATACATCCACTTAAAAAGTAGAATGGCACAAGCTCACATACCATACCTTTGACCTAATAATGGTTTTTAGAATATATCTTTCTCGAAGCCCAAGTTTTCTAAAAAACAAAGCCTGAGGTAAATTGCACATATAATGCTTTTTGGGGTTATAATCCCAAGGAAGCCAGGATAGTAGATAAAAGGTGATGAGGCAGAGAAGGAGGGACAGCAAATACAACGTGGTGCATTACAAATTTGGCCATGGCCTTACCAGAAAGCACATCTGGTTGCTCAACCACACAGCCCATCTCCTAAGGGGGCACATGGAAACACTGTGTCTGGCAATAGCCCATCAGGTAGAGGGAGAACAATTTAGCCACCAGCTCCTGCATGTCCCCTGTTTGGCATTGATCAAAGCTCCCCTCTGGGGCCAATAAGAATATAGTCAGTGCCAGGATTTCCTCCTGCAAGGTCACACTGTAGCATCCAGCAGGAAACTCTGGCCAAGCACATTTGATGAGGTACATAAAGCAGATCCAGCACAATTTTAAGGAGATACTTGCACATATACTTAAAGGGTATTTATTGTAGCATTGCTTTTATAAAGAAAACTGAAAAGAGACTAAACGTCCATTAACAGGAAAATGACTGAATATATTACAATACTCACTTATCATGGATAGATTAAAAAAAATAAGGTAGATCTATATATATTTATCCAAAAATATATCCAGGGCTTATTTTAAAAAGTCGCAGAATTATAAATATGTCACAATATAGTTTAATGCAAAAAAAGAAAAACAATGTGAGATACATATATCACACATACATATTATGTATTAAAAATGGTTAGTAAAGACACACAGCAAAATGTTAGTGGCTACAACTAAGGAGAAGAGTAGGCATATAGGATCCTTTGAATGGAGTATTTCCATTTTATTCTAATCATTTTTGTATAATTTGAAATGTTTAAGTTAAATAATTTAAAGGAAGAAGGAAGAAAGGAGAGACGGATGAAAGGAAGGGACAGCACAGAACTGGGATCCAGATGTAGCTCGTTCAGGCTGCTATAACAGAATACCATAAACTCAGTGGCTTATAAAGAACAGAAACGTATTTCTCACAGTTCTGGAGGCTGGAAGTCCAAGATCAAGGCACCTCCAGACTCAGTGTCTGGGGAGGGCCACTTACTGGTTCACAGATGATCACTGTCTTTCTGCTCTGTCCTCCCATGGGAGAAGGAGTGACAGATCTCTCTGGGGTCTCTTATAGTGGCACTAATCCCATCCATGAGGGTTCCACCCTCATGACTTCATCACCTCCCAGAAGGGTTCTCCTCTTAATACCATCCCTTTGAGGATTAGGATTTCAATATATGAATTGGGGATGGAGGAAGTGGCACAAATATTCAGACCGTAGCAACTACATCTGAATTCTGGTAGGATGACCGACTGTCCTGACCAGACAATGTGTTTCCTCTTGAGGCCAAACTTCTGATTTCCTATTCTAATACTACTGTGGTCCTTTTTTAGTCTTTTGCTTTAGAATAGTTCAAATGCTATGTTTTAATATTTAATGACATGCATATTAGAGGGAAATTCACTATTACGATAAAACAGAGTTTGAATGAATTTTGCTGAAAATTACAGACCCGAAGAATGCCCCCAACAAATCATCATGGAAAGAAAGTTCTGGTGTAGAATGTGAGTGAAACAGAGAAAGGGAATGCCAGATAAATCAAACCATCTCAGTCCAACATGGTCTCAGGCCATGGGGATGAAAAAGGACAACGTAAGCAAAAGAGCAGAGCAACCTAATGATTGCTGACAGGGTTGAAGAGTTTGCTGAAACAATCTTGGTAAAATATGCCTTACAAATGTTTCTGAAGTCACAGCAAATGAAAAACCTACAACTAATAGGCAGACTAATAGGCAGCGAAGGGAAATAAGAGCTCCCTTGAAGAGTGAGAAACTGGCCTCATCTTTCCCAATTCCTTTTAACTGGACAAATAAAGGAAATAAATCTCTGCAATTGTTAAATAAGAGATCTTATTCTGAAGTAGCTCCAACTAAATGTGATCATTTAAGTCAACAGAGTTAGCGGTGCCAAGATATTCCAAGTTGTTGTCTCATGTGTCTTCTAAGTCATTAATTTTTTCAAAGGTCACTGAATTTTAAAGCAGAGATACACCCTAAAGACTGTCTTACAGACTTCTCATTTTTAAAGTGAAAAAGGGAAAAAAAACACACAACCACACAGGCATGGAAAATGGTAGAATGCAGTGTCACTCCACAGGCTGGAAGGGAGGTCAAAGCATTTGGGTGGGATGCTAGCTCTCCCCTAATGACCTGTGTTACCTTAAGGAAGTTACCTACCTTCTCCAGACCTCTTCCACCTCCTCTGTAAAATATCATCTACCTCTGAACTCCCTGCCATATTTACACTCTTATGAATTGTTTCTCTTAGGAAAGTAAGAAAACACTTTTTGAGCTAAAGATAAGTAATCATACCCTTCCATTTTACATGTAGGTTAATGAGGCCTAAAAACATTGAATGACTTGTCCAAGTTCTTGTAGCAAGAGTTTGCATGGAGAGATTGAGAAATTGATTTTTTCCCAAAAATAAATAGTTTTTTATCCTTATTTTTTAAATGTTGCATGCTTGGATTTTTTAAACTAAAATGTAGAAAAAATAATACAGACATATCACCTAAAGTTTTGTCACCTAGAAATAACACAGCTTAAATTTTGGAGAGAGAACTCCCATTCTCCCTCACCATCTCCAATGCCTCTTCTCCCCCAGTAGAGGTGATAGGCATCAAGCAAAACAATAGTTCCAATTTTTTCTTTGCCAAACATCCTAATGATACCTGGAGTTTGAATATTGTGGAGATATGTGGGGCGAAATGCTACCAATAGAGTATAAAAACCTTCTGGAAGAAAAATTTCAAAGCTAACCTTTTTTATTAAGATTGAAAGACAGAAATTTATTGTGTAGATCCAGTTTGATCAAAAAGATCCCTGTAAAGAAATTCCCCTAGGGATCACGATCAGGGGCATTTTCAGGATCTAAGGCCTATGATTAGTGGATATTGTAGTCCACCAAATCTGTTTTGCTCCCCTGGAAAGTGGCTGGGGCAGGGGAGGAGAGGGCGTGGGAGAGGCACAGTCTATAAAGTTGAAGTATTGAGAGTGCAGGTGCAGGTTGAAGGGTGTATGGAGTTGGGTCAGCAGGAATATTCCTCTCATTCATCAGAGGACCATTTGTGCCCTCAGTGGTATTTGTGATGATCTCCAGCATCAAGGGAACACAGCTAAGATCTGGCTCCAGCTGTGAGCCCAGAGTAGTCTGAACAGACCCAATGGACACAAAAAAGTACCTTGGTAACTTACTGAGACCATCATAGACCATTATGGGAGAGGGAGTCCTAGGAATAATAAAGATTAGAGGCAGACTAGAGACCCAGGCCTTTCAATTTGAAAATTTAAAAAGAGATATGACATTTTATTTTGAAGAGCAAGCCCATATAATGGGTCATGTTGATCACATGAGTGCATATGTGCATATTTTTAAATAAATAGTATCATGTTATACATGTCATTGGGCAGCCAAATTTTTCATTCAATGATATATTGTGGCTGTTTTTCTATGTCAGTTAATGTAGATGGACATCTTATTAATGGCTGCATACTATTCTACAATAAATATAAGTCATAATTATTTAAGTGTTTCTTTATTAATGGACACTGAGCATGAACTTCTTACTTTCTTTGCCAATATTACAAGCAGTGCTAAAATGATTGTCATTTAACATTTATCTTTTGACATATGGCTCATTATTTTCCTAAGATAATTTCCTAGAAGTTGAATTGCTGGGTCAAAAAGGATTCAGATTTTCTATTTTTGGTGCTTTCTACCAAACAGCCCTCAAGAAATATTACACTAATTTGTACCCTTCTAACAGTGCACGAGAGTGTCTATTTCCCTGTATTTTATTTACATGTTGTGTTAGCAATATTTTATATGTAAACCTAATAGATGAAGGAAAAAGCTATTGTTTTCATAGAATACTTGGAATGTTCAATATATTCTCATGTTTATTGGCCATTTTATTGATCCTATTGTGAATTACCTGTTTATGTCTTTTGCACATTTTTCCTATGGGGATGTTAATCTTTTTCTCAATGCTTTGTAGGAGTTTTAAAAAATATTTCAGAGATATTAATCCTCATCTACACTGCAAGCATTTTCCTCACTTTTTCATTCTTTAAGCTTTGTTTCATGATTTTTCTCTATACAAACACTTATCATTTTAAGTAGTAAAATCAATAATTCTTTTCTTTCGTGGTTTCTAGCTAGGGTACTATACTTACAATGGCATTCTTTACCTACCAAATAATGAAAACATCCATATTTTCTTATAGTATTTATATGGTATAATTTTTAAATTTAAACTATTGATTCATCTAGAATTGTTTTAAGGCCTCAGCATTTTTTCAATGTCTAGCCACTTACTCCAGCATTAGTTATTGAGTAATCCATCTTTTTCCCACTGATTTAAAATGGTAAATTCCCAAGTATTCTTGGAATGTTCGTTAGAATCTGTGTCTTGTTCCACTTATCTGTCAGTCATTACTATTCCAGTACCACTGGTAGCTTAAATGTGTTTTAATGCCAATGAATCCTTTGGAAATATTCAAGATATTTTAACAAGTCCTGTGAGCCTCAGGGCATGACATGAACCCAGGAAAGCAGAAGACAGTTCACATACCTTGATGCAGAGAATACCCAAGTGCAACCGCAGGTTCAGACAATCAGGTCAACAAAACCATCTAGAGACAGAGAAGATCTTACTCTGTGAATTTGGGGAAGAGTCTTAAGGAACATGTGTGTACGTCAATAAACACAGTTGGCGTGAGCACTAGTTTCACTCAGCATGCATTATGATGGGACCCATCAGGCAATTCTCATCAAAACCCTGCCACAGTTTCAACACGAGCTGTAGATTTTCTATAGGCTTAAAATAAAATCTTATTTCAAGAGCACCATCTTTTTTTCCTCAAATGCTTCATCCAGACGTTTCCTAAAACTTTTTATACAAGATCCCATTTTTTCCTTCATTCTTCACAGAGAGTCTGTGCTTCTGCCTTGCATTACAGATTTCCTGGAACTTCTGAGGAACCAGACATTCAATTTTTAGAAGGACACTCCAACCCATATGCTCAGTATTGAATGAGAAGTATCTAGTGTTGTAAAAGCTACCAGCTGCTCCAAGCATGGAAACACATATGAGGGACATTTCTAGAAACAAGTGGGAGTTATTTGAGCCTTGGGCAAAGAGTAGGAAGAATGGCACTGACCTTGAAAAAAATGAAAGAATAAACAGACAGACATCTCAGTGCCTAAGTACCTACATTATAAATAGGGACAAGGAAAAAAGAGAGGAGTGTAGCTGCACCTTGGGAGTAGAGTGTAGCTGCACTAGAGTGTAGCTGCACCTTGGGAGAGATACTGGGACTGACTCTTGTGCACAATTTTGACCCTATCAGCCCAATTAATGTGGGACAATAAACCATGGATCCACTGAATGATCACGAGGTCCAGTGTGAAGCTTTGAAATAAAACACACCAGAGGTACCCTGTTCATATGGTAGTTGCTAGCAGGGGAAATCTAGAGCACATTTAGAAGAATTCATAGTTGATGTCACTAAAAATAAATATTATTCATCCTAAATATCACAAAAAGTTCTCACATCATCCTCATTTCTTTTGTAACTAGCCATTCTGAATGAGGGAGGATGGTGTTCCAAGGTCTGAAGCAGGACCATTCCAGGTAGAGGCAACAAGGTGGCCAGACAGTTCCAGAGAATGAGGTGGAGCGTGACAGGGGATGAGGCGGTGGAAATCTCAGCAAGGGTCTTGTGGGGTGATAAGGGGTTGGATTTAATTTGTAGAGTAATAAGAAGCCACTGGAGAGTCTGAGCAGGGGAATTAGAGGATTGGCTTTCCATCTTTAATTGATCACTGCAACTACTGTGTTGAGAAAAGATTCTAGAAAAGTAATAGCTAAGATTATTTCTTACAGAGACTTAGAAGACAGATAACGGTGGTTTGGGTTAAATTGATAGAAGTGGACAGACTTAGGAAGCAAAATCAGCGGACACGCTTATGGATTAGAATTCTAGGTTATTAAGACCTGGATTCTGGCACTAATTCTAGGCAAGCGATCTGAAGTGATTCCTCGATCCAGGGCCACAGTGACTGTTTTTAATCTGTAGATTAAAAATTGCATAATAATGTTACATGTAGAAATTTCATAAATACTTTGATAAGGATATTTTTACCAAATACTCTTACCAAAGGTCACAGTGTCACACAAATCCTTTTATTTCTTCAAGAATATATATATATATATATATATATTTTTTAAAGTCAAGCAATCTCTTCAGATAATTAATTTCAAAGCAAATTCTCATTCCATGCATATTTGCCAGTATACATAAAATCTTCAGTTTAAAAAAAAACAGATAACCTAGCAAGTGTCTTCTTTTGAAGTAATAAGTATTTTGTCATATATATACATGCATTTCTATAAATAAATAATCCACTATTGTCACTGATACAAAAAACATGCAAATTCCCATCTCTGTCGGGATTTCTTCTGAGAATACCACACGTGTACAGCAAGTCATTTGACCAGGAAATAAGATCTTTTAAAAGATGATGGGCATTTTTGAATTTTTAGTTTCATTATAAAACTTCCCTACTTATGCACATGCATGCACACACAAACACTCAATATCATAAATTCTGTAAACAATTGCTATAAACTAATGGGCCCCATCAGATATAATGTGACATTATAGAGCATGCAAGCCATTTGCAGATTCAGGTTTGACATTATTTTTATTAACTTTAGTGAAAATGATGACATACCTAAAGGGAAAATAGACCATTTCCCTATCTCCAAAGACATCAAACACTGAAATTAGCAGTGTGTGATTTATCTTTGGGCTCTGTTATTTTACATTAATGGGGAAAAGCCATTATTGTCTTTGTGTGGAACCCCCTGCACTAGGCAATAAAGAAGTATCATTTCATTGAAGAAAAGCACATTTTCCAGGTGGCTATTGCTTATTTGTGTTTGTTTCCTGCCTTAAATGAGCCGGGGAACAAAAAGAGCACAAAACCAGGATCACTGAGAGCTGACTCGAAAAGTAAACTAATGGTGCCTCAACCCCGTGTCACCTAAAATACAATATTCCCTAAGGTTGGAAATTCTTGACTAGCCTCATGTTTAAAAAAAAATTACCCTAATAAATTTATGCCATTGTAAAATAATCTGAGCTCAGCTAAAAATGCTTTATGGATATAGTTAGAGGGCATTATTTTAAAGTTATACTGGAGGCAAAATGATAGCAGCTAAGGCCAAGCATACAAGAAAGTATTTCCTGATCTCTTCACGCTGATACAATTCTAGTACCTCTATTTTTTTAATGATCACATTCAGATACTAAATCCTTTTTCAATTATTTCATTAAGAAAAGAACAGAATCCTATTTCATCTATATTTTTTCCTTGGAGTGCTTTACCCCCCAAAAGGCAATAATATTGTAAAATATTTATTCCATTAGTTTTAGGTAATTGAAATGCCAAAAGCTAAGCGCTTAATCTCTGCCGGCAGGGAGAGCTGCCTCCTGTCACTTTTTATTAAGTCCTTTTTTGCTGCTTTTTGCATAGTCAATAACAGTGTCTAAACCCCAGAAAAGATATAGAGTAACATTTAAACGGCAGTGTATGATAAGGTAATGTTTACATTCAGGATAATATGAAAATGTCCACTCTATAGTGGCAAAGATTTTTCTCCAGGTTAACTAATTAGAATGTTTATTAGCTGCATTCATTATTCTGACAGGCCCAGGGAATTCTAAACATTATTAACTCCTTAAGCACCAAATTCTCTAAAGAGCTCGTGTCTGCTGGAATCTAGACAGGTGGATTTTAGCAGCACTTGACATTTATCTTTCCATGCCTCCAATAGTGCAAAACTGGAATACAGAGCACCCGTCCTTAGTACCTTCAGGGCACTGAGAGGGCTTTCAGTGACTTCGCCATCACTTTTATGGCACCTCATGACTCTGGCTGCTGAATGTACAGCCTTCCCAGCTCGACTCAAATCAGTGATTTATCACCGTGGTAAATAGACAGCAAACAAATCTGTCTTTGGTGGCACTAACCGTAGAGGGGAAGGTATATTTCTGCCGCAAGGGGTGATGAGCAAGAAAACAGGACTTGCAGCCTCCTTATTATCTGAGACCCCACACAGCGAGACGGACCCCTCAAAAAATCTATATTCTGAGTCATGAAACATGAGAAACCCCATCTCTGAATTGAGCTATGTTTTCTGCCATATATGAGTGTTTACTATTCTGAATGCCATCATAACTTGAGCCTGAAATTCATAACCAAAATAATTTTTAATGTCTCTCAACCAATAGAGAAAAGTGAATGGATTTTAAGCATCAAAAAAATTGTAAGTTCAAGACCTGTCTTCCCTATGTAGCAGCTGTGTGACCTGAATCAGGTTACTTGAACTCCCCGGGCTTCAATTTTCTCGTCTGTAAAGTAAGAGTGTTATTGACTTCACAGAGATATTGTTGTCAGGATTGAGAGAGATGAGAGGCAGTGTAGACAAGTGGTTCAACTATGGACTCAGCAGTCAAAACTTGGATTTGATTCGTGGTTCTACCATTTATTAAATTTATGGCCCTGGAAAAGTTATAAACCCTGTCTAAGCCTCTATTTTCTCATGCAGGCAAGTAATCGTAGTACCCACTGCATGAGATGAGAGATTTACTAATGCAACAAATATCTCTCGAGTGACTCCCATGAGCTGGGAACTAGGGATATAAGAAATTTAAAAGACAACAATGCCTGCTCTCATGGAGCTTATACTCCAGGGGAGGAAGATGGACAACAAGCAAAATGAATAAATAGAAGTATATAGTATTATTTGAGAGAGCTATAAGTTCTATGGAGAAAAATAAAACAGGAAAGGAGAAATTGATTTAAAAGAATTTAACTCAGTGCCTGGCACTTGGTAAGCACCAAATGCAGGCTGTCATTTCTCAATCTATAGCAAACATCTCCCAAAATGTTATGTTTATCCTTTTTCCTTTTCCATCTCTGACGCCCTCAAAATTTCTCATGTTTCAGGAAGAAGTTGAAGCCAAAACCTACATCAACAGGGAATGAGCCTTTTTCAGGGCTTTTTGGCAGACAGCTACACCCCTGGGCCACTTAAAAACATAATAACAACAAACAGTCTTTCATTTCAATTTGTGATGAGGCTTAAAATGCAAATGCCTTGTTGAGACACCATTCTTAGTGAAAGCAAGTTGCTGTAGAAAAATAAATTGTCAACAAATCAACACACTTAAAGTTCATTAGTTGTTCTCTATTTTTAGAGTAGGAAGAAAAAGGAAATTAACTATAGAAGAGTGTTTCATCCAAGCCTACAGAGTAAGTCTTTTTAGAAACCGATGGGCTGGTGAGCCCTCCAGGATCTATTTGAAGAGAACAGTCCTTGTCTACTAGAGAATTCGTGGAGGGAAGCATGGTTGTATCGAGAGAAGAGGAAAGACTCTGTCTACAGTTTAAACTTTGTCTACAGTTTATACGAAAGAGAGGAAGCTTCTGAAATTGAAAGAGCCACTGTAAACAAACAAACAAATAAACAAAACTCTTTGGGAAGCCTAGAAGGGAAACATTGCCTCAGGGGGCAAGAAGACGCAGCTCTGGGTAAGCCATAGCCCAGTCCAGCTGGACATGTAGGGCCAGCACCCTTGGCCAGGGTTTTGGCCCCTTCCCAGAGGAATGGTAAAGCGCCAGTGGAATTACAGCAGAAACACACCAGTCACCCACCAGAAGCCAGAAACAACTGGGGAAAATATTTTTCAAGGAAGATCTGTGTTTTGAGAAATGAAACTGATTTGGGATAAGACAATGGACCTACAATGACTACTCACTTTTGGAAGTAGAAGTTGGTGTACTTGCTTGAAAATCAATCAATCTTGGTATTTCATAGCTATTTTATATAATAGCTAAGCTTTATTTAAAAAAACTTCTTATAAAAGTATGGAGCTCCTTCTGTGTGGCAATGACTTATGAAAAAGTCAGATGAATTCAGATCAAATAAAATTCTCTTACAGGCTGGGTGTGGTGGTTCACACCTATAATCCCAGGACTTTGAAAGACAGAGGTGGGAGGATCGCTTGAGGCCAGAAGTTCAACACAGCAAGACCCCATCTCTACAAAAAATTCTTTACAGTATCTACTACAAACCACGATCAATTTCACTTGTTACTTAAATGACATTTCCTCCTCACCCCCCCCAAAAACAAGTTTTTGTTTCGTGAGATGCATAAGAACAAGTGCCAGGTTCCTCTATGCATGTGGAAAGGGGAATGAGGCTGCCCTCGCAATGCTACTGGATTAAGTCAGCACTGGTGGGGCGAATGCAGCTCCCCCACTTCTGGTGTGTTATTCCATGTAGTGACAGCTGCCATTATCACACTTTCTTGTTCTCTTTCCACCCCCTCGCCCATTCTTCATTCCCCCAGGTAATAGGTGATTAGTGAGTTTGGGGGAGAAATGACAAAAGAGCATGCATAACTGGGACTCTTCCTCTCTCCCCGTCTCTTTGGAACATACGCATTCCTCTCTGCTCTGGGAGTGAAGGGAGGCCGGCCTGGTCCTATGCTTTGTGAAAATTGGCTAATTCTGGAAGTTGGTTTTAAGAGTCTATATGACTTATACACACAGCCCTTCCTCTCCCTCTCTTTCTTTCTTGGGAGACTGCCCTTCTTTCTTGGGGGATTGTCCTCTACCTTAATTGGGAGCATTTGCTCACAATTACTCTCCTCCAGGCTACAAGTCACAAGACCAGGCCTTGTCTAGCATTTCAGGAGAAGATGAGTTTCAACTCCAATCTTCTGGGACATTGAGCAGGGAGCCTTAGTAAGTGCACAAATAAAAGAGAATAAAGACAAGTCGATTCTACAATTACTTAGGAAAACAAAAGACCTAGAATCATCTAAACTATCTTGAAAGAGAAGAACAAATTTAGAGAACTCATATTATTTGATTTCAATATTTACTACAGGGCTACAGTAATCACAAGAATGTGGTGTTGGTATATGGATAGATACATAGATCAATGTAACAAAATGGCATGCCCAGAAATAGACCCATGCATACACGGGCAATTGATTTTTGGTAAAAGTACAAAGCAAATCAATGGAGCAAAGATAGTCTTTTTCAACAAATGGTGCTGGAATAACTGAACATCCAAAAGCAATATATATATATATTGCTTTTGGATGTTCAGTTATATATATATAAGGGCTGTCCAGAAAGTATACAGCCATATAACAATTCTCATGTTAACAATGTATCCACACACATACACAGAGAGAGAGAGAAAGAGAGAGAGAGAGGTATTTGTTATCTTTGGTTAGGCAACCATTTATTAGATAGGACACAAAAAGCATGAACTAAAATCAGCCACATAAGTAGGCAAACATAAATCAAGTTTGAAATTATTTTTCCCAGAGAGCTGGTGTTAAGTATGTACCAGCACACCATTAAGCATTTGGCATATTATCGTGTACCTCTGCTGGTGCCAGGAGCCAGAAGTCTTGAGCTTTCCACCTTGCTGGGTGTCTGCAGCTTGAGGTGGCTTGGTCCACAGATAAGGACTGTTTGGGGATGGTATAGCTGCAAAACCAAGACCGCAAACTACAGGACTTAGCAGAGCCCTTATCAAAAATTCAGGAGTAATCTGGCCTCAGGAAAGCAATAGCGTGGAATGCTGGGCCTCAGCAAAGATACCAGGTGTGGTACAGGTGAGGGCGGGGAGGTGCGCATCCAAGCACAGGTGCAAACGATGATCCCCATGGGGTGCTGCCATGTGGACCTCATAAGGTAAGGCTGAGTGCTGAGCCCTTAGCAGGTTCCATGAGCTCAGGGTACAGCTTCTGGAGCTTTTCCTGAACTACACTGGCCCAAATTTTCCTACACAGTCACATATAAGACAAAAAGTCAGAGATAAAGAGTCGTCTTTCCCAATACAGGCCATTTAGACATTATGGGCAAACAATATTTGCTGCTTTTACAGTGCAAGCAAGTCATGTCCTGCCTTACAGACATCACCAAGGCTCCATTTTTATATTGTTATTACTGAACACTCGCACTCACAGCAAAGGGGAAAGAATATTTAAAAGTGAAAAGAATATTTGAAGGGAAAGAAACAAACCTTACACAAGTCCCAGTGATTTATCCGTCACCACCACAAATTTCTAAACTGAATAAGAAGGTAACAGTATCTCAAATCTGCTCCCAGGGAGAGGATACAGTATAAGTAGCTGGATTCACCACCCTACCCCCCTAGATATGGTAAGAGAATATTACCCAGATTATCCTCCTGCTTGAAAACTTTGTCCCATTAATTTACAGATGGTAGACTCCAGAAAAATGGCATAAATTGATTGGCTTCCTGATGAAGCTGAAATCTAGATTTCATTCATCAACAGGATAATCATATAATTTATTTTCCAAACAGGGCAATTTTGAAAGTGAAAGTGGCAGCTATCAATTATTAGCTTGGAATAAGAGGCATACGTGGGACTGTCCCAGGGAAATCGGGACTTACGGTCACTCTCCTTAGTGAGCACTGAGTATCTGCCGTGGTCCTGGGCAGCACCAAGTACCGTGTACTGAAAACAAAACTTTGCCTGGAATAACTGCTGTCAGGGCTGGGGACTGGCTCGCTTTCTAAACGTAGTGGAGGTGGGTCAGTACTTGTAATCGTAACTGCCGAATAACTTTGGAGTCTCTTAAAGGTGAGGCTCACCAGAGACCGGCATTCATCTTCTGGGATCCTGAAGAAATCATTACCCTTCCGGTGAAAGCTGCTGAAAGAACCTCAGTTCCACCCAAAAGACCACCCTTGGCTAAAAGTGAACAAAATAAGAAATGGGGGAGAACTCTTATTCCATTAGACATTTAATTCCCATGGGCAAGCAAATTTGCTTTCTGATTTTAATTCCTTTTTACTTGAACTTGCAAAACAATGTAATTTTCGGACTAATGTATCCCCAGGAATTTGATAACATGAAGATGTTTATATTCAATTTGGGGTATCTCTATTTTCTTGGCATTTTATTATGGAGACTATTTTCATGTTGTCATCTAATTGTATTGTGTTATCTCTAGTGAGCTATATTGGAAAATATGGATAGACATAATTTGGAATGGGAAATAGAATTAGGAATGAATTTTTAGTCTTGGGAATAGAGTGACCTCAGAATTAATTTAATTAATATATACCTCTGCCCCACTTCAGCACCATCCAGGGGCAAAATCTATACTGCCCACTAGGGCATACTCTGTACATTAGGACTGGGGGAATGACTTTGAAGCTAGGAACAGACTTCCTGACCACAGTCACATCCTTCGGGAGGATGTCCATACCTCTGGCCTTTTCCTTTTAGAGGGAGGAAAGTGTTTTAGCATCATACCCCTGACTTCTTTTCACACCCTTTCCTCCCTCTTCTCCAGAAGAGGCAGAACGTGTTGCCTGGAGAGAATCTTCTAGCTGTGGTTCTCAAGTGGGAATGAGATGTGGACTCTCTTTTCTGCTCCCCTGGGACCCATGAGAGGCTACTGCACAGGGAGCAAGACCACTCTTCAGACCCAGCTGCTCCTTGAGTAAGAAGTTAGCAAACACATTTTGCTTCTCTATCTGCTCTCTCTTTTGTCTTACTTCTCAGCTGGTTCAGAACCTAGTCAGAAAAGAGCAGTACTATGTATTGGACCCCTCTAGGATTCCCAGCAGACAGCTCATATCCAGTACCCCGCCAGAGGTAAGGATGCTCAGTAAATATTTGCTGAATGAATGATGACAGCTGAGATGTAGAAATCACATCTAAGACAGAGTGATGCCCAAGTCAGGGAGCAACTCTTGACTAAAGATACTGACATATGTAAAAAATAATGTCTCAGTCATATGGGGTGAGGATTAATTCACCAAAGAACATAGATTAAAAAACATATATATATTGAGAGACAAGGGTTGACCACCTAAGCTCTGTTCACCTAAACTCTGTCAGGAGAGAGGGGGTCTTGGCCCACAGGATCTGACAAGTAACCAGCATGCAAGAGAGGGCCTCAAACAATCTGTTTCTTACTTCTTAAAATTAATACAAGAAAGTAATATTTGTTGCAGAATTATTAGAAAACTCTGATAATAAAAACAAAAAAATCAATAGCCTAAAATCTGACAACACATAGAGAATCATTATTAATATTTTAGTGTATATCTTTGCATTTTTTATTTTGCAGTTAAATACATATGATTATATATAGAATTTTAACAAAACAGGATCATAAATGATATCTTAGCTTGTCCTTTCACTGGTTACATTGTGACAATCTTCATATATCAATGAATGTGTTACCATATAGTATTTTTAAATGAATGCTAATATTACATGATTTAGATGTATAATCATCTATTTCATTAATCATCTGTTGACATATAGTTGTTTTCTATTTTTTATCTACAAAAAGAAAACACAAAGAATATATTTGTGCATACTCTGTGCATGCATATCTGTGCAGATCATTAACTTTTCCTTAGATGGATTGTTACCATGTACCAGTAGAGTCTTGGAATTTTCTCAGTAATAACCTATGTGCTAACATTTTATTGAACATTTTGGATACATTGTCTAATTTGATCCTCATAAAAGCCCCATGAGATATTTTTCTCTCAGTTTTACACAGGAAGATGCAAGCTAAGGTTACCTAACTAGTCACACAACTAATCAGAGAAAGAACTGGAGTTGGAAACGGTCTGTCCTTCGCCAAAGTCGGACTCAGTCACACGGAGGAAGCCCACGATGACTTTAGGATGTGTCAAGCTTTTTCCCAGGTAATTCCTTCTTTTGGGTACCACTATAAATGAGACCAATTCATTCTCTAGTTAGTTATTAATGTTATATAATAAAACAATTATTGAAACTTTTTTGAAACTTCTCGGTATTTCTAACAGCTGGTGTCAGGCGATTGTATTAGGTTTTCCAGACAGTCATTCATGTCATTAATATGTCCTATAAATAATCAACTTTCTTCATCCTTTCCAATTTTCATACTTCTTTTATTTGATATTGTTTTAATTTCTGTTTGTATAAACTAGGATTTCCAAAACTGTGCTAAATAGTAGCAATGACAAGTAGGTATTATTGTTTTATTTTATCTGACCTCATCTAATCTAGTGTATCTTTGGTAAACCAGGAATTGGCGTTTGCTTGAGATAAATTTCCCACTCCACTCATGATGAGGAAGGATGCATCTATTCCTAAGAGATAAGCTTTGGGCATTAAAAGCATAATGTTAAATTTTATCAAATGCATATATGACAAATGTGAAAATAATGTTTTCCCCTTTAACCTTTTAATATAATGAATTATTCCTAATGTTGTGTCATACATGCTTTCCTAGAATAAATCCTACTTAGTTACGGTGAATTATTCATCGAATATGCTGCTGGATTTGATTTGCTAATATATTATTTAAGATCTTTGCTTTATATATAAAGGAGAAATGGGGGGGTGGTGTTTTTTTTTAATTCTGTGCCATCATTTTCAAGTTTTGGCTACCAGGCTTATACTATCCATGTAAAAACAAATAAAATTATTGCAAGAGGCTTTTTTTTTTCTGTGCTCTGTTAAGTTGAAATAATATATCAGGATCTTTTATTTATCCCTTGAAAGACCACAAAACACTTGCGAACCCATCGAGGCTGACACCCTTCTTGGGGCTAGTCCTTCAGACAATCTTTTGATTTATTTTAAGGATATTTTTATATTGGTATCTTCTATTTCACACTGTACCAATTTTGGTAATTTGCCTATACACACACACACACACACACACACACATTCTAATGAGACTTTGAAGGTTATTAGCCTAGAATTTTACAAAATATTTTGTGTAATTGATTTAATTTGTCTATGTTCATTGTTGATTTTGCATTGTTTATCTAATCAAATAATCATTTATCTGTATTATTTGTCTTTTACAAAATAAATTCTTCGAATTAAATATAAATTGTGCTCTTTTTTGTTTTGTAATTTATAAAACTGTGCTTTAATATTTATTAATCTTTTCCTCCTATCTCTTTGTATTTGATTTGCTGTTCTTTTTCATTTATTTTGACTAGTTCATTTATTTTTTTCTTAGAGTATTTTTGCTTTAAAAAAAATGTGCGTAAGTGCTATAATTCTGAGTCCTTGCACACTCATGCATCCTTTTTTGTTGCTTTCAGATGAATGACAATTTGGCTAATGATAGAATTGGGGGATATAACCTTTTCCATCCAACTGCTGTAATCATTATCTCATTATCTTCTGGCATCTAACATTGCGAGGAAGTCTGAGGACCATTCAGATTTTCCTTTGTCTTTTCAGGTATCTGTTTTTATACTTGGTTAGTCAATTCTTATTATTGTTTTAATGTGGCGACGCTTTTAGAATTCTTTCTGCATTTTTGAAATTCAACACTCTCACTTTTAATGAAGTTTTCCTTTTACCCATGAACTCTTGCCATATGCATCTCATCCATCATTTTCCACAAGGTTGGTTATCGTTATTCTGCCCACTGCTGCTAGTGTGGAGACAAAAGCTACTTTCTAAGCCTGTAGAGCGGAAGTTATATCACAAACACTGGTAAAGTCCCCTGGGTAAATGGCATTCTGTTGACACCCTGGCCCATCAGACAGCTGGCCTGCCCCGGGCAGGATGATCCTCTCCTGGTTGTGTTCCCTCCAGGCTTCAATGGATGGGTTGTGTTGAGTTGGGACGTTGGGGTCCAAGGGGCAAATTGAGGTTTAACTCTCAGTCCAGGTGGGGAGGTAGATGAGGGATCCTATTTTGAGAACAGAAATTGCCAGAGAAATTCTAATAAAACAATTATTTGCAACCACACATCAGTCCGTCTAAAAGACTCAAGGAAGGAAACAATAGGAAGACAACCTTGAAGATAAATCTAGCCTCAAAGTTGAGTTTTCATTTCTTCAAGATTCTGGGTAACAGGGACATATCCATTTTCTAATAGCATGTTTCCTGTTTCTTTTATTCATGTTCACTTCATTATCAAGGCAGGGGAAGGGCTATTGGGAACCAACTGCATGGTTTCTTGTCCTTCTTGCTGAATTTCAATTTTGTTCATGGCACTTGCCCTGTGTTTTCTTCTCATACATTTTTCAGGGAGATTGGAGGACAGAGCCTCTCGGTGCATGCATTAGTGGTTGCATGTGTGTGAAAATGAGATGGGCTGGGAGGAGAAAGAAAGCATTGACCACAGAGAAAAAACTTAATGGTCCTTGACTGATAGGGAAAAAATATATCTTTCCCAAGTACCTAGTGGTCCATGCCTCAGTCACCGTCGGGAACTAGAGATACTGGGATTTAAGAAATTGAGAAGTGCTGCAGAATGGAAGCTATCACTGCAGGAGGTGGGAGTGGACTAGCTGACCTGATTATACACAAACCTAACACCTTCAGTGATGAGAAATGAGAAAAGACAATCTGACAGTCTGAGTCTGATAGTGTCAATACTTTTCAGGGACCAGGTATGCAATACAAAGAATGCAGTAATAAGGACTACTGATACTACATGGAAAAATCACTATTTTCAGGAGTTAATTAGTATTCACTTGGCTCCTACTGGAAATTGCTTTAAATACCCCAATGAAAAAATACTTCCTCCTTTACCTATTTAATATCTATCCCCAGTAATACTATCTAGGAGAGCAGTTCTAGGGCACTTCAAGGACACATAATTTAGATAGGTGTGGAATAAGAGAATCAGATATGCTCCTAAAATATTCGTACTGCTGTGCAACACAAAGAAACAGGAAAAACTCTACTGAGAGGAAAAGACCACAAGAAGGATATGGAGGCTGAAAAACAAGACTAATCTTAATTGAGCCCCTACCCTGTGCAGGCTGGTCTATTCCATATGCGCTGCGGTTTCACATGGTCTCTCATCAAAACTCCATACCAATTCTGTGAATACTAGTACATCAGTATGACAGACGTGGAAACCAATCGGGACACAGCAAGGTTATATACGTCTACATAGTAAATAGCAGAGGTCTTCTTCTTTTCAAAATATATTGAGGGTGGTTTCTTGCTAAGATAGACATAGAGATCATAACCTCAGACTCAAGAAATTAATTTCCAGAACTATTGGAATACAAATTAGAAAATTAAACTATATGGCTCATAAATTGAATTCCTAAATTAAATGTTGGCAATGTATTAATTCATCTTCTTAGAAAATCCTTAAACTCCATAACATTATAATATTCGATAATCCCAACCAATATTACACACATTTATACATATTATAATATATATGTGTATATTTCTGTATACATTACATTCAATGTATACATATATACCTATATATGTGTATTTCTGTATACATTGTTGTATAGTAATTTAATCTTATTCCTGTGTTATACTAATTTAATCTCTGTTAAAACACGACTTGAAGTTTTATAGAGAAGTGGAGAGAGGCATCCTGGTAGTCACAACTGACAAGTTCTCGTCTTGCACATCCAATGTGCAGGCTTTGTACAGAGTTGGTCCTACCACCATGGGAGGCAACTGGACATGACATGAAACTGGGGAATACTTGCCAACAACTATTGATGGGGCTTAGAAGAGACTCTTCTAGCCCCAGTCACGCCTTCGGATGACTGCCGCCTCCACAAACATTTTGACTGAAACACTATGAGATGCTGAGCTAGAACCATGCAGCTAAGCCTCTTCCAGATCCTGACCCTCTGAAAGTGAGTGTTATAAAACTATGTTTTTTTGTTTGAACTGTTAAATTTTGAGGTAATTTGTTACACAGTAATAGATAATATACATCTAGTGGTTTTGGTTGAAAACTGGACATTGTAGATAATACATTGCAGCAACTCTGGATTCTGACATGTTCTTATGAAAATTGTTAGCTGTTTGTTCTGTTAGGCAGGTAACTTGCCTGGAATGCAACCACACATATTTTCTTCCCCATGATATACCGCTCTTGTGCCTATTTCCTGTTCTTGCATCCTCCCACTGCTGATTTTTCAATCTGGGCCTCCTGCGTCTCCCCTGTAGGCACAGTCATCCAAGGACTTGGGTAGAAGTAGAGTTAACCCCTCTGTGGTTTCCTTGCATCTCAGGACTGCCCTAATTTCTAGCCTTGGGCTCTGAGGTCCAATCCTTTAGTATTTCTGCCTCCCAAACTGTACACAGTTAGGAAATGTGTTAAATTAAGAAAAGCGTGAAACTCACAGATCTGGCTCTCCATAGCTTAATCTTTTAAGAGCACATTTATCTCTGCTCTCAACTGCTTTTCTGCCACGCTTCCTGAAAGACTCCCTCAGGGCTTACTTAGCTGTCAGCCACAGATTTGGGCAGTTCCTGCTATAAATTTGGATCTCAATTCTTCTGTGATCCTAGTCCTGCCAGGATTTCTCCTTAACATTTCCAGCTTCATTCTGTTAGCCTTTAAGCACATTTAGCCTTTAAGGCTGTGAAGGGAACTCCCACTGTTTCCACAGCCGTAACTATGAGGGAGGTTCCACAAACCTTCAGTCAAGGAAACCATGAACTCAGAATTCTTAGCCCTTCCTGTTCTCTCCATTGTACAGCTTTGGCTTTGTTTGTTTTTCATTTTTGAGATCAAATTCTCCTCCAGTTTTTCTATGCTTTTGGATACTCTCCAGCCTGTCCTGTTTTATTTTATATAATTTTTTATGATTGTTATCTGCCAGGGTATACACAACCACTTCACTATTTAATTATTAACAAAATGATTCCAAAGCCTGGTTTCAAACATTTTCTTCTTATTTTGAATGTAGCATCTCCAGGCATTGCAGGCGATTAAAGGACCCCAAACTCTTTGTATTTTGTCATTGGAGATACCTCAAGAAGACAGCAATCAGGGATTCTCCCTGTAAGATGGTAAGTTACATTGCAAAGCTCCAAGAATTAAGAACCAGGAGCCAGATTCATGGATATTTTTGATATAGAACTAGAAGCTATAAGAGTTTATGCTGCTAAGAGCCTACTTCTCGGAGTTTAACATTAGGGTGGGTACTTGTATTAGTTTTCTCTTGCCAGGTAACAAATTGCCACAAACTGAGCTACTTAGAACAACATCCATTTACCAGCTCACAGTTCTGTGAGTCACACATCGGCATGGCATGACTGGCTTCTCTGCTCAGGGTTTCACGAGGCTCAAATCAAGTTGTCTGCCAGGCCAGGCCCTCATCTAGAGGATCTGGAGAGAAATTGCTTCCAAACTCATTCAGTGTGTTGGCAGAATTCAATTCCTTGCAGTTGTGGGGCTGAGGTCACCATTTCCTCGCTGGCTGTCAGCCAGAGGCCTCTGTCAGCCCATTAATGCCACCTGCATGACTGCTCATGTGGTCCCTTGCCTTCAAGCCAACAGCAGAGCATCCAACCCCCCGTGTACTTCAAATCTCTGACTTTTTCTGCCAGCAGCTGGAGGAAAACTTTTGCTTTTAAAGGAGTTCATGTGATTAGACCTTGGCCACCTGGATGATCGCCCTACCTAAAACCGGTTGTGCCGCGTGCCCTGACATGATCCTGGGGCAGCAGCTCCTCATATTCGCAGTTCTGGAGATCACAGCATGGAGTCTTCAGGGCCATTTTTAGAATTCTGCCTACTACAGTCTCATCATAAAAAAAAACTCTGTTGCTAGACCAAAGCACCACCCAAGCACTTGGGGGTCAGCAGGGAAACAGGGCAATTTTGCAGTTTACCAATTTGGGGCCTTATCTGTCAAATTGCATTTATAGTCAACATAATCAGTCAATCAGCAAACCAAGATAATCCAAGGAGACTGGACTCCTCCCATCAAAAAGTTACACAGGCCAGCACGGTAGATCATGCCTGTAATCCTAGCACTCTGGGAGGACGAGGCGGGTGGATCACTTGAGCTCAAGAGTTCGAGACCAGCCTGAGCAAGAGCGAGATGCTGTCTCTCCTAAAAATAGAAAGAAATTATATGGACAACTAAAAATATATACAGAAAAAGCCGGGCACGGTGGCGCATGCCTATAGTCCCAGCTATGCCAGAGGCTGAGGCAGTAGGATCGCTTGAGCCCAGGAGTTTGAGGTTGCTGTGAGCTAGGCTGATGCCACAGCACTCTAGCCCGGGCAACAGAGTGAGACTCTGTCTCAAAAAAAAAAAAAAAAAAAAAAAGTTACACATACTTACCTATTTTTTAACACTTATAGGAAGAGGAGTTGGTAACTTGTACCAGAATAGACTAGTCTTCTGTACTTCCTACTAGTAGTCATAGGTGGTTACTAGTCTATTGCATTTTGGAAACTGGAACATGCAATTTGCACTCCAAACTGGAGAGAAGCAACCAATTTACACATGGAAAATGATTTATGTGCAATGCTCACTGCAGTTTCATCTATAATAATGGAAAAATGTTTAACAAAAATAGAGTGCAGAGCAAATTATAGCACATCCACAAGAAGCGGTCATTTATTTATTCTTTCAGCCCTTCAACAAATATTCATTGTTTACTTATCACGTGCCACGTACTATCAGCTGCTGAAGATACAACAATGATGCAAAAGAGACCTGGTTCTTGTCCCTATGGAATTTATATTGTAGCTGTGGAGGAGAGACATTAATCAAATAATCACACAAACTGATGTAGAATTGCAACCTCTGAAAGGTGCAGCTATTTAAAATGATGGTTTTAATTTAAAAGTTGTCAAAAAAAGGAGAAATCTACCTATGATCTAATGTTGAGATAAATAAGAAGGATCTATAATTGTAGATACAGAAAGATATGAATAATAAAACATAAATTTTGCAAGGAGAAAAAGCAGGAAGAAAACAAACCAAATGTTAATAGCGATTATCTTCTTTATACTTATGTGTAGTTCTCAAACTCTATAATTTTCATATGTTAATTTTATAAATGGAAAAATTAAACTTATTTATAAAAATAAGAAAATCACTTTCATTCTACCTCTCCCTATAATCAGATGCATAGTCTGGGCCAGATTTCTACATGTTCTTTGCTTGAATTTTGTGGTTAGGCCAAACTAATTAGAAACATAAAAATAAATGTGAAACTACCCAGTTATCACTTGGCAAATTCCTGCTATTTACATGGACGTGCAGATGTTACTCAATATTTCAAAATCCTTCAGAAGGTTTCCAACACTGATCAAGCCCATGATATATCAGCATTACTGCAGCTCCATGTACCCTACCTTCTCCCTCCTTGGCCAAGTTCAGTGTCTTCCTCTCTTATAATATCGCTGCTTATGGAGGGCTCACCCCGTGGTTGGCACAGTGCTAGATCTTTACACACTTTGCATCAAATCTGTACAATAAGACTGCACAGTAGGAATTATTAGCGTCCTTTGACTGAGGAGGTAACACATGCCAATATTACCTGAAGGATAGTAAGGGCCAAGGGCAGGAGCTGAACCCAGGGCCGTCTGACACCCAGGATCAGGCTCTTTTGAGTATTCGGTAGGTGGAATTCTAAGAAGGCCCTCAAGACTGCCATCATTTCCTGACGTGCACTTCTACAGTCCCCTTCCCTTGCGTATGAGCAGGACCTGTGAATACAGTGGAGCATCACTCTGTGATTATGTTACATTATGTGACAAAAGAAATTTTACGGATGTAGTTAATCTTTGACTTTGAGCTAATCAAAAGGCAGATTATCTTGGGTGAACCTAGCCCAATCAGTTGAGCCCTGTGAAAGAAAGATTGGCTCCTTCCTAAAGTCAGAGGGATTCACCTACAGGCCTTGAAGGAACAAGAGGCCTTAAGTCTTATAGCCACGAGGAATTGAATTCTTCCAAAACTAGTGAGCCTGGAAAAGGTCTCTAAGATGAGAGCCTCAAATGAGATTTCAGTCCTAGCAAACACCTTGATTAAGTCCACTGAAACCCTGAGCAGAGCATCAAGCTAATTCATGCTCAGAGTCATACACAGGGAAACTGAGATGATAAATTTGTATTGTTTTAAGCTGCTAAACTTGTATGTTATGCAGCCATAAAAAACCAATACAACTACCTTATCCTGCTTCCTGCCTCTGGTCTGACCTGCTCATTCGAGTAGGTGGTGATCCAGGTTTCTATCCAGGCTGAGACCTCAGTCTCTGGGGCTGGGGCGTGTGGGGAAGAGAAGTGGTCGTTTATACAGGCACACCTGGGAGCTTCAGGTCCAGTGGGGACGGCCATGAACAGCGAGAACAGAATCCTCAGGCAGGGTCTGTAAACAGACAAAACAGATGGAGACACCCCACAGAGCAAGAAGGAGCAGACCTGTCATGTTCAGTGGGCCAGGTGGACAAAATGGGGTTGATTAAGGCATCAATCTAGGGATGCCTCCTTCTGCTCCTCCCTGCCTTCCTTTCTTTGTACCACCGTAATGTCCCTAACATGAGAGGATCCAAGTATAAGCCAGCAGCAAGGCCACTTGGTCCCTCCTCCCCAGAACCAGTGTGGATTCTCATGAGGTCAAGTTGGGTTCAAACAGAAACGTTGGGTTGCCATGTTGGGACCCTCTCCAGGCTTCAGTTCCAAGCACTGGGCATGGTGATAAAGAGGACGGGAGACTTATGGCTGCCATTTCCAGAAAGATCCACTTCAAGACTCATTCTTTACTGTGGAGGTTGACATCAGTGGGGGGTACTCAGCATCGACTCCTATAAAATATCTTTTGATGTCAATGAGAGCTCTGAACGAGGTGGCTCTGGCCAGTGATGTTCCAAACCATTCTGGTGGGGTGGATGATTCCCCACTTCAGGACGTTGCAGGAGAACCAAAAATGTCCGAGCATTCCAATGACTCAGGCCTCTTCGGCCAGCACTTTACATTTATTTGTCGAGCTCTAATCTTTTGGCTTATAGATCTTGTGCTTATCAAAATGCAGATACTCCTGGAAGAAATACTTCATTCTAAAGTTTTCTCAATCTACAGACAGCCTTCAGACATCACAACAGACATCACACCCTTTCTTGTGAGCAGATGTGACCGTAAAAGAAGGAAACAAGAAAAATATGAAGGTGCTGCAAATACTGGGCAGCAAACATTTGCAGACTGGACATTGCCAGCGTCCACTAAAGGCAAATGCTCCCTTTGATAGGAGCATCTGGGGTCCTGAGCAGAGTATGTCTTCATATGTCAATTTATTTTGCTGCAGCAGAGAAGTCTTTCTTTTAGTTCTGTTGAGTTGAGGTGATCCTATTTTAACAGGAATTACTATCTACCGCATCTCTTGCCAGCTCAAAATTCACCATTATTCCTCACTCCACCCACAGAACAGGAAGTATAAATCCTAGTCCCTAAGTCACACATGAACATGAGATTGGCGAGTAGTGTTTCCAAATAAATGAGGAGGGCACTGATGAAGCAGAACCCACAATTTAGTAACTAGGGAGACTCACATGTGTCAGCACCAAAGCTCAGACAGGGAAGTGGCCAGAGGCTTAGCAGGCATCTTCTTCAAAGCACAGACACGAGTCAGGCCCAAACTGCAGGACTCAGAACACGGCATGGCTGAGGTCTCCTTTTCACCTGAAGCGTGGGCACTGGAGTGATGCTGTCACTACAGCACTGTCCCCTCTAGATGTCCGGCTACTCCTGGGTGACAAACCAGGCTCAAAACCAGTGGCCTCAGGAATCTGCTGTGATAAGGGGCACAGCTCCAATCACCTTCCCCTCCACCATCCTTCCCGAGAGCAGCATACTACTCCCTGACATCCAAAATAGTTCAGGCCATCCTCATCTGTGAACAGTAGAACTTGATTTCTGCAGGGAAAAATAAAGTGTCATACTCTAGCTTGTTCATCCCGGGGTGGGGATGAGGGAAGGATGGGTATGATAGAGTAATTCCACCTAAAGGCAGCCTGGAAAAGCCTTTGGCATCTCTTTCTGGAACAGAGCCAAAACCACAAATTTAATATCTGACAGGTTTTATGCTGCACTAGAATTTAACAGGATTCTACATAGTGAGTATTAGCTCAGAACTGGGCAAAAATAGACCTTGGAGAATATTTAGACAAGCATTTCCTCCATCAATCTTTCAGAGACCGTTATTGCATGTGCCGTGCACTCTGCTAGCTGCTGAACATCCAAAGATAAATGGGAGCTGGCAGGACAGCGCGAGGAGCCAACTACCAGCAGCGTTACACTGTGTGACGAGGCTACAACAGGAGCAAAGTTTAGGTCAGCACCTGCAGAGCAAGGCATGCACAGTAGCAAACACAGGAGGCCCTTGAACAACACGGGTTTGAACTGCACAGTTCCGCTTACACACAGATTTTCCTCCACCTCCACCACCCCCGAAACAGCAAGACCAACCCTTTCTCTTCCTCCTCCTCCTCAGCCTACTCAACGTGAAGACAGTGAGGATGAAGGCCTTTATGACGATCCACTTCCACTTAATGAATAGCAAATATATTTTCTCTTCCTTGTGATTTTTCTTAGTAACATTTTCTTTTCTGTAGCTTGCTTGACTGTAAGAATATAGTATATAATACATGTAACATGCAAAATATGTGTTAATCTATTTGTCTTATCAGTAAGGCTTCCTATTAACAGTAAGCTATTGATTGTTAAATTTGGGGGAGAGTCAAAAGTTATATGAGAATTTTCAACTGTGTGGGGAAGTTGGCACCCCTAGCCCCCATGTTCTTTAAGGATTAACTATAGTCCCTTTTCCTTGGAACAGCTTCTCCAAGCCCTAGGGTTACATATATTAGCATGCAAACCTGTCCCAGAAGCAGCGAAAGGCCATGCATCACATGAATCCTTATATGTGACTCAGCTCCCCACCTTACATATATTAGCAGCTAAGTAAATGTTTTGATTGATTCATTGATGTAAAATTATTATCAGTGAAATTGTTGACTCGGTCTAGCAAAATATTGAAGCTCAAGTGAAATATACACAAACACCATTGTATCCCCAAATATTATACAATGTAACTTCAGTGTTGGGTCCTAACAGAAAAAGAAAAGATACATTTCAATTGAGCCTTGGCCTGAGCTGAGGAAGCAGCCCAGGGAATACAGATAAGAAGGCTGTCATGTTCTAAGTGGCAGCAACTTCAAAGGAGAAGGCTTTTACATTTATGCGGATGTGATTATCCAAAGAGATAGGCTAGAAAGTGGTAAGGGAAATCAAAGAGAAATAAAACACTCCAGATAGCCTGAGAAATCAGGTTATTTGGAAAAAAGAGATCATTCAGCCAGTTGCTTTCTATTAAGAATGAAATCCTCAAAGCCAAGATTTCCAAGCTGGTGTTATTTGAATCCTTCATAATAAAGATGAAAAATTTAAAAACTAAGGGTACTGAATTAAAATCTATTTTTTTTTAAAAATCTGGGGCATTGGTTCAAGTTATAGAAGAGTAATTTTACAAACAAAAGGATTGTTTTGAGAAAAGGCTGTAAATTGACGGTAAAACTTGTTGCAGATCAGATTTTATCCTTTAAAAAATATGTGTGTATATATAATTCTAAAACTATTAATATTTAAGGTTGAATCCACTGACACTGCATTTTCACCTCAGGAATTCCAATCCTGAATTCCTAACAATAACGAATAAACTTAAAGTTATTGGTGAAGCAAATAACAAGATGCTGAGATTTTTTTTTCCTTTTAACTGATTGAGCGAGAGCACATTCCCCTAGACTCCAAACATCATAGATACACATGCACTCTTGTACACACAAACGTGCACACACCCCTGTGAACATGCAGAAAATGTTTAAACAGAGGAAGAGTCTTGGTCATTCAGTCCACACCCACTTTAACAAAAGCATTTATAGAAAGAGAGAAAGACAGTGTACACATGGTAGCCTCATAATTGGAGCGATGGTGATTATTTTTGGATTCACTGTCTGGCATTAGACTCAGGGACAGACCCTGTGTCACAGGGTGATTAAAAGTGACAGCTGCCCAAGTCTACCTATTTAGAGAAACTGTTCTCCCTTGCCTGGTTGGGAAAATAAACCTCAGAGTAACTGAGTCCATTCTTCATTTCATTTTCCCAGCGCACACCTCATCCACAGCTGACCCGATCTATACATGTAAGCCGTCCGGCCTCTAACTCAAGGGAAGAAAGTGGAGAAGCCAAGGGATTAGGCAGGTCCAATTCATCACCCAGAAAATACACAGGGCCCCGCTACCGTACCGGTGAGAAGACAGCGCTGTGTTATAACTAAGGGCCCAGCCGTGGCTGCTGAGCGGGACCGACCAATAACAGCTTGACCCTGAGGAACGAAGAGAGTCAGAAGACAGATGACCAGGCCCAGAGAGATGAGTTCTGCTCTCTGTAAAAGGAGAAGAGGCTGCATAATTCCTTGCATTTCTCTAGTTCTCCGCTTTGCAAGGCACGTTAGCAAACACGTTCTCATTTGATCCTCAGAACCTCGTTAGGGAGAGACAGTCTCGAAAGCCCAGCCCGGATGACTTCAAGGGACGCTATCCAACTCTATCATTTTAGCATTTCCCAAGATTCATGAATTCATCTTTTTTCCTGAACTTGAGTTTGTTTTCAATATTACCAGTCTCTAGTGAAGCTTGGTTATCAAAGTTCATAGTACTAGGGAATTTTTTTTAAGGAAAATACCAGAGTAACAATCTACCAAGAACAAACAGTGTGACTATAAGGTGTTGAAACTGATATTTTTAACTTGTACTGCCAACTAGCAGAGACCAGATCAGCGCTGCTTTCAGTGTGTTCTATCTGAGTACGCTTCGCGGTTGCCAATATTTTTGGAGCCTTGCTATTGTGCATACACCCAGCATTAGGTCAAAGGCCTCAGAAGACAATCAGGCTTCCTTCTTTGCAGTCACACTTTGTTTTGAACCAAAGGCTCCATTACTAATTACTCAGGCTGTCCTCTCAAGTTATTGACAAGGCTCCTAGTAGAGTGAGTCTGGCTATTTCAAGACATCCTATCCCTAACAAAGAAAAGATTCGTCGCCCTGAAGACATTCAAAAAAATATCATGCTGTGTCTACAGGCAATTCCAAGAGAAACTCTCCCATGGCTCTCACAACCAGAAGCTCCCCAAGCAGAAGGAAGATACAGTATTTCAACCTGTAACTACTGCCTGGTACAGGGGCTGCCACATACGCCAACACCCAGGGCCAGCTTGGCGGGCACGCGTGGTATGCAGTTACACTTGGTTTATTGCTCTGCTGTCGTCATCTGAAAGTGCTTAATAATTTCACAAAGGGCCCTGATTTTCATTTTGAACTGGGTTCCACAAATTAGGTAGGCAGTAACATCCAATAGTTGAATTGAGCCATGGTGGGGCTGGATTCTACTTACAGGAAACACGATAGAGAAAAATAAAAACCATGGGTTGGAATGCTATTCCCAGCATTCTGGTCTTGGGCAAGTTAAATAATACTCTGCATGTATATACATATACTGTGTTATCTATTGTGTAGTAGTTTGAGGATTTGAGATAATGCCTACAAAGCAAATAGCACAATGTAGGATGTTTTTATTATCATAATTTTTACAGAATTGGATAGGGTTGAAGCTAGCAGACATGATATATTAATATAAAGAAGAGAATTACTCCATAGTAAACAACAAGGGAAATAAGTGGACCATAATTTTTATAGACTAGAAGTCACTATTCCAAAGCACAGCATTTTAGTAAAAATATCAGACCTGTGTATTTATGACATTCATTGTAGAATTCAAATAGGATTAGAGATATAAAAATGCTTTGAACCCAAAAAGCATTAAATATAGATATGTCACAGAATTTAAGTTAAATTATATTTTAATTACTTTTATATTGTCCTGTTTAATTAAAGCACATTTTATAAAGCTTTATTCTGTACAGTTGTTATTTCTTGTGTGCTACTGGTTATAGTTTGTGATTATCTTTCTAAAATGTTAAATGTTAGACTCTTGATCTAGAAAAACAAAAAATAAGTGTAATTTTAAAAAACATAATTTTTGATGTTAACAGACATTTATTAGTTGGTGACAAACAGTGAGTGCATGGATAGGTATGGGTGGCTATTTTATTTTCTTGATATATGTAAGTGTTGTACATAGTTTGGAGTTACATGTGATATTTTGCTACATGCATATAAATGTGTAATGATCAAATCAGGGCAACTGGGATATCCATTACCTCAAACATTGATCTTTTCTTTATGTTGGGATTATTTGAACTCTTCTTTTCTAGCTATTTTGAAATATACAATAAATTATCATTAACTCTAGACTGCTGTATTATCAAACATTATATATTATTCTTCTAACTGTATTTTTATACCCTTTAATCAACCTCTCTGCCTCCTCCCTCCCTCTACGCTTCCCGGCCTCTAGTAACCACCAATCTACTCTCTATCTCCAGGAGATCCACTTTTTAGCTCCCACATAGGAGTGAGAACATGAAATATTGTCTTTCTGTGCCTGACTTATTTCACTTAACATAATGATCTCCAGTTTCGTACATGTTGCTGTGACAGTACTTCATTTTTTATGGCTGAATAATATTCATGTGTGTGTGTGTGTGTGTGTGTGTGTGTGTGTGTGTGTGTGTGTGTGTACCCCACATTTTCTTTATCCATTCGTCCACTGATGGGCATCTATGGTGGTTCCATATTTCAGCTATTGTGAATAGTGCTATGATAAACATGGAAGTGCCAATATGTCTTCAATATGTTGATTTCCTCTCTTTGGGATATATATCCAGCAGTGGGATTTCTGGATCATACGGTAGTTCTATTTTCAGTTTTTTGAAGAATCTGCATACTGCTTTCCATTATGGTCATACTACTTTACCTTCCCAGCACCAGTATACAAGCGTTCTCCTTTCTGTACATCCTCACCAACATCCATAATTTGTTATCTTTTTGATAAAATCCATTTTAATTGGAGGGAGATGATATCTCATTGTGTTTGATTTGCATTTCCCTGATGATTGGTGATGTTGAGCATTTTTTCATATACCTTTGGCCAATTATATATCTTCTTTTGAGAACTGTCTATTTAGATCTTTTGCTTATTTTTAATTGGATTTTTTTTTTTTTTTTGCTGCTAAGTTCTTTGAGTTCCTTATATGTTCTGGTTTTTAATCCTTTGTCAGATGGATAGTTTACAAGTGTTTTCTCTCATTCTATAGGTCATCTCTCCATTTTGTTCTTTCCTTTGCCATGCGGAGCTTTTTAGAATGATGTGATTCCATTTGTCTATTTTTGCTTTTGTTACCTGTACTTTCAAGCTCTTACCCCAAAAGTCTTTTCCAAACCAATGTCCTAAAGCATTTCCCCAATGTAAAAGATGTTTTCTTAAGACAGAATTTTGCTATAAGAATATACTCTTGGCCGGGTGCAGTGGCTCACACCTGTAATCCTAGCACTCTGGGAGGCTGAGGCGGGCGGATCGTTTGAGCTCAGGAGTTCGAGACCAGCCTGAGCAAGAGCGAGACCCCCGTCTCTACTAAAAATAGAAAAAGAAATTATACGGACAGCTAAAAACATATATATATAGAAAAAATTAGCCAGGCATGGTGGCGCATGCCTGTAGTCCCAGCTACTCAGGAGGCTGAGGCAAGAGGATCGCTTGAGCCCAGGAGTTTGAGGTTGCTGTGAGCTAGGCTGATGCCACGGCACTCACTCTAGCCTGGGCAACAGAGTGAGACTCTGTCTCAAAAAAAAAAAAAAAAAAAAAAGAATATACTCTTTTGTTAGTGGACACTTTGAAAAGCCATTTATGGTGCAAGTTAAAAAGAAACCTCATTTCATTATCTGCCCACATTCCTGGCCATAGTTGAGGAAACATCCACAGAGACAGTTCTGCTAATTGTCCAGATTTTGTTTTGCTAAGTGGTGATTCAGGTAAGCTGAGGGTGGTAGTGAAATTTCTTGACATAATAGAGAAGATGTCTTAGAGCTCCTGGGAAGGAAGGAAATGGGCAGGAAAGAAGAACTTGGATGGGAACAAGCAATTTTATTAACTAGGATGTGGTATGAATCCTCTTTTCCATCTTACAACTGAATTTTCAGTAAAGTATCTACACCTCATGAACTGTTGACTTAAAATTGTGTGGGGAAGATGCAACAATGATGTGTGAGGAGTACAGCCAAGGCAAGGCAGAGGAAGTCCAGGCAGTATGTGACATCATTTCCATGGGACATTCAGAATGGCTATGGCTTTTAACACCAGTTTTTATAAGAATGCAATCAAATATAAATAAAAGAACTATCATATTTAAAATAATAATAATGTTGTTAATATCTTTTTTCTGTGGAATTTTTGCATAATTTTTTTTCTTTTCAACATCCCAAAAGGAAGACTGAGAAAAAGTGAGAGAACCACAAAAATAAATATGAAAATTGGACTAAATATTGTCGGTTGGGGATTAACGACAACAGCTACCCCACTCGATGTTCTGCTCTAAATCACAAGCCCTAGAAGACTGTATTCTGCATTTCTTAGACTCTCTCAGATCTAGGAATATGGGAGAAATTGAGGTTCTGTGAGTGAGATGAGCTCACAGGAGACCTGGAAGACAAACGGAGGTGGGAGCAGTGCCTAGAAGCTGCAGTAGCGGACGAGCCAGTTGTGGTTGAACTTCTTGGACCTCTTTTTGTCACCTGTTTGTGTTACAGGGATGGCATCTATGCCTGCAACAGAAGCAGCAGTTTCCTGACTTCTAGACCACAGCTATTGCGATGCCCCCCAGATTGCTGCTTCTCCAGCCTTTGAATTGTTTTGTAAGTGCCTCATTTCCTATATTAAATTCTGACCTGCCAGAAGTATCTACCAGACATTTCTGTTTCCCCTACTGAGTCGGGACTAATAATATAATGGCATACTAGAGTATTAATAGATCTCTAGCTTAAAACGGTCAATGATTTCATTTATAATTGGCATGATCGCTCTCCAAACTCTTCTCCAAAAGGAAGAAAAGCAACTTTCTTCTTGCTGTCTTAATTTATTTAATTCTATTAATATTTAGAAAACACTCACTAGGTGATGGTACTATTTATTTCAATTTATGAAAAACTTTACCACCATGGGGTATACAACTGCACATTTTAAAACCTTCAATCCCTATCAATAAAACACAGCAGCAGCCATTAAACCAATCAAGTTCAGTAGAACTTCCTTAAAAAGCAACTTAAATGAGCTTTGTACTGTGGCCTAAAGGTCAGCCTATGGGCATCTGAACAAGCAGGGAAGTCAGGTAAATTTCTTTACCTACCCTCATGCAAGCCATGCCCAAGGCATATTGCTTCTTTTACCTCCCCTTTTTTGGATCATTTATCTCCTTTGAAATCCCCACTCCATGCCCATTTACCTACCCACGGTTACAGCATCCTTAAGAGCCCAGATGAAATCTTACCTCCTCCAGGGAAATTTCCCTGATCCACTTGCAATGATTTTTCCTTCCTCTATCATTTTATAATTGTCATACTCATTTTCATTTCCCATTCTTTCTGATAATGGCACTTTTATTCCTACTGACTTTTTTCTGGATATAGAAGTACATTGTACTTTGTACTTCCCTGAAATCTATCCAGACAGTAAACTCAAGATGTTAAAGACTTGGGTTTTTGTTTGTTTGTTTTTTTGGGAGTGTGTGTTTGTCCATTGCTTTCTTGCCAGCACCTAGCACAGCACTTGATACTTGGCAGGCTCTTAACATACTTGCTGAACAAATAAATTGTGTTATCAACTGATATTGGTCCACTAAAAATCCATGCAACTCTATCCATAGTATAGGGTTGTTTATGGGACCAAGTTTCTCAGCCCCCTTGCATTCTAGGGTGACCATATGTCTAGCTCTTACCAGTAGAATACAAGCAGAAGTGATTTGCTTCCCTTCTGGGCTAGAATATTTGAAGCAGGTACCTTTTCCTTCCAATGGCTGGAAACAAAGAGGTCCAAGGCCCTAGATGGTTAGGGAGCCACAAGACGAAAGAAGCCTAAATGCCAAATCACTAGGTGGGAAAAAAACAAAAAGCTATTTGTCCATTGGGAAAATCCATATTGAACACTCACATAAGGGAGAAAAATTTATTCTAAGATCCACTCAAAGGTCTGTACAGCACTATTTAGAGAAGCTTTATTCACAATAGCCAAAAACTAGGAACTAGAAACTAGAAACTAGTTCATTAACTAGTAAATGAATAAATATATTGCATCATGTCCATATGACAGAATGGTATTCAGCAATAAAAAGGAATGTGCTCATGATATATACAAGAACATCAGTGAATCTCAAAAGGCATTATGCTAAGTAAAAGAAGACAGACACACAAAAAAAGCTATATAGTAAATGATTCCATTAATATAATGTTCTGGAGAAGGCAAAACCACAGGAACAGAAATTAGAACAGTAGTTGTTCTTTCTGGGGCAGAGGGAGGGGACTACTCCAAAGGATCACAGAAGTTTTTGGGATGATGAAAATGATCTACATCTTGATTATGGTGATGGGTACTTAGCTGTAAATACTTACCAAAACTCATTGAATTGTACACTTAAAAAGGGTGAATTTTACTTTATATAAATTATTCCTCAATAAATTTAATTTTTTAAACTATTCCTTATTAAGACATTGGAATCTTGGAGTTTATTTGGTACATAGCCAAACATGCAAGTGTCATCCCAGCTAATATACGAACAAAGGGAGTAAAGTCAAACGCCACACCAGAGGCTGATCTTGCGGACTGCAAGGACTCCTACATGTTGCTGAGCTCATAATAAATGCTCAGGAAAAATGTGTTGAAGAAACTTTAATTTCTCTTCCACAATTTTTTTTCATTCTGTAGTTTTCCTGCAATCGTTTATATGTTCATTCATCCATTTCCCCTTATCATCACATACCGTAAAACAAAAGCTGCCAAGCTCCATACTCTGCAAACATGTTTTTCAAATGCTCTCCATGCAAGCAATCAGGCATTGGTCTATTTTATTCATAAGGTGATTTTTCTTTTTAGCTGCTGGAGCCACTTAAACATTTAATGCCCATAAAACTGTTTTAATTTTTTAAGAACACAAATGGGGATTCCGTTGCACTAAATACAAAATCATTTGGTGTCATAGCAACAAGCCTCATCATGCCATTCAGAATTCACACACCGAGGGTAGTTCTCAAAAAAAGTGTTCTTGGTCATCCTTCTTACTCACAGATTTGGAATCCTAGGCTTCCAATATTCCCGCCCCTTCCATCATCCTTTTCTACTTTGAGAGGAATTAATAACCCTAACATTTCACTGAGTCTATTTCCCAAAGTTAATCAGAGCAAATGAAAATATATTGGAAAAATCTTTCTTATAATATATTCTTATATAAGAAAAGAAGTAGATACTCTATTGATTATGATTTTCTAGAAAGTATTCCCCAAGAATGTGCAGAGCTAGCATATTATAGTAGTTTGGAGAGAAGACAGTTAAAAGCTTTAGAATCATCTAGCTGTGCATTGGAGTCTCAACTCCCATACTTAATAGTTCTGTGTCATGGACACGTAATTTAAGCTACCTGAGCCACATTTTTCTCATCTATAAAAATGATATGTGATCTGCAGGAAAGATGGTGGACTAGAAGCAGCCTGCCAGCACACCGCTCCCAAGGAAAGAAGTGAAAAGCACAGGCAGCTGTCTACATATGGGTCGCTCTTCTCTGAAGAAACATTGTGAAATCACAGAGAAGCAACGTGCAACACTCAGTGTGGAAAAAAAGATTAGATCAGCCCTGCTGTTTGCACTAACCTGCTTCTGGCTCAGAGGCACTGCTCAGAAGCTCTGCTTCTGGCTCCACCCCAGTCCTGGCTCTGAGGCTTTCATGCCAGAGCCCACCCGCTCTGCATCTGTGCCTCCAGAACTCCCTCCAGGCCCAAGACACCATCTTCAAGACTCCAGTGCTGCACCTGGACCCCAAGACCCCACCCCAGAGCCTCCACCACTGCCACAAGGCAGGAGGAACTTCTCCAAAGTCCAACGCCCCCCTAGGGATCCCCTCAGCCTCAGGTCAACAGTACACTTCAACCTGGTCTAAGCTAATGCCCACAGCCCAGAATGCACAGCAACCTCATGCAGCTGCTGCTGTTACCTCTGCGGGAAGACTCTGGGTAGAGCTACCACAACACCAGCCTCAATGAAGAGGGTCTCGCCCAGCTCCCAACTCTGGTGAACAACTGAACACCCAACACAAAACAGCATTCAGCACAGACTTGAGCAGAGGCAATCACAGGTGAACAGAATAAATCAGAACAGCTGTATTACAGGCTTCTAGCAAGCACACATGCCCCTCCTCTGCCACATCAACATTCCAGAGTAGGGGGGAAAAGGTCCCTTTAGGTCCCTCCCCTTACTCTAATCAGGCAGGAGAGTTCCCAGCAAGGAACAGGTACCCTACAAGCCTATTAGCCCTGAGTTGAGAAAAGAGGCTTCAGATGAGAAGCCAGAAAAAAGAACCCTGGTAACATGAAAAATCAAAACAGATTTATGCCCTCAAGGGATTAGAATGGAGTTACAGCAGTGAACTTCAACTACAAGGAAATCATCAAAATGAGAGAAGTGGAATACAGAACATGGATGGAAAATAAGATGAATGGAATTGAAGAGAAAGTTGAAAACCAACAAAAAGAAATCAAAAAAAATTTCAGGAAATTAAAGAAAAAGTCACTGCAAGAACTAGACAAAATTAGGAAGGATATAATGGAACTTAAAGAAATGAAAGAGTCATTTAGGGAATTTCAAAACACAGCAGGAATTTTCAACAGTAGATTAAACCAAGAAGAAGAAAGGCCCTCAGAGCTTGACGACAAGGCTCTAGAGCCACCCCAATCATTTAAAGAAGCAGAGAAGAAAACAACAAAGGCAGAGCAATCACTTAAAGAGATATGGGTCTATGCAAAGCAAACAAACATACAAATTGTAGGTATCCCTGAGGGAGAACAAGAAAGAATTTAAGTATTAAAAACATTAAAAGTCTATTTGAGGGAATTATTAAGGAAAACTTCCCTAGTATCTCCAGGGATCCCAACATCCACAAACAAGATGGTCATCAATACCAGGAAGATTCAAAGCAAATAGGATATCTCCAAGACACATGGTAATCAACCTGGCCAAAGTCAAAATGAAAGAGAAAATTCTATAAGCAGCTAGATTTAAGCAACAACTGACCTACAAGGGAAAACCCATCAGACTAATAGCAGACTTCTCAGAGGAAACCTTACAAGCCAGAAGGGAGTGGGCCCCCATCTTCAATCTTCTTAAACAGAACAACTGCTAGCCTAGAATTGTGTGCCCTGCAAAACTAAGTTACACAATTGATGGAGAAATTAAGTCTTTTGCAGATAAGCAAACATTCAGGGACTATGTCATGACTAGACCTGCCCTACAGGAATTACTCAGAACTGCATTATACACAAATCAGCACAATAGATACTCACCAGTGCAAAATCACCCAAAATAGCCAAAGCTCACAACTCATATAAAGCAATAGTACAAGGCCGGGCGCAGTGGTTCATGCCTGTAATCCTAACATTCTGGGAGGCTGAGGCGGGTGGATCGTTTGAGCTCAGGAGTTCAAGACCAGCCTGAGCAAGAGCAAGACCCCATCTCTACTAAAAATAGAAAGAAATTAGCTGGACAACTAAAAATATATAGAAAAAATTAGCCAGGTATGGTGGCGCATGCCTGTAGTCCCAGCTACTCGTGGGAGGCTGAGGCAGAAGGATCGCCTGAGCCCAGGAGTTTGAAGTTGCTGTGAGCTAGGTTGATGCCACGGCACTCTAGCCCAGGCAACAGAGTAAGACTCTGTCTCAAAAAAAAAAAAAAAAGCAATAGCACAAGAAGAAAAACAAAGTAATAAGGTACTACCCATTATGATGACAAGAACAGGATCACACTTTTCAATTCTACAATATCTCTCAACATGAATAGCTTGAATGTACCACTCAAAAGACATAGGCTGGCTGAATGGATGAAAAAACACAACGCAAGTATCTACTCCCTCCAGGAAACACATTTAAATCACAAGGATGAAAACAGCCTCAAAGTGAAATGATAGGAAAAAATATTCCACAAAAATGGAAACCAAAAGAGAACAGGGGTAGCTATTCACATATCAGACAAAATTGACTTTAAATCAACAATGGTAAAGAAAGAAAAGTTTCCAAAGATGGTCACTATATAATGATAAAGGGAGCAATTCAACAAGAAGACATAAAAATTCTAAATATTTATGCACCTAACACAGAAGCAGCCAGATCCATAAAACAAAACCTACTAGATCTGAGCAGAGAGGTAAACAGCAGCATTGTAATTGCTAGAGACATCAACACCCCACTGACAGAACTGGACATATCATGCAAACAGAAAATAAACAAAAATACTCTAAACTTAAACAGGACTCTAGAACAATTGAGCCTAATAGACATTTATGGAACATTTTACCAAAAAACTACTGAATTTGCATTCTTCTCATCACCACATGGAACATTCTCCAAGACAGACCATGTTTTAGGCCACAAAACATGGCTAAACACATTCAAAATAATTGAAGTCATACCATGTATCTTCCCATACCACAGTGGAATAAATCAACTAGAAATCAACTCCAAGAGAAACACCCAATTCTACACAAAGTCATGGAAATTAAACAACCTGCTGTTTAATAATTATTGGATCAATGAAGAAATTAAGATGGAAATCAAAAGGTTCCTCGAACTGAATGACAAGGGAGACACAAGCTAGCAAAAGCTGTCCTAAGGAGAAAATTCATAGCTTTAAATGCCTACATCAAAAAGACAGAAAGATCACAAATTAACAATCTAATGACATATCTCAAGGCACTAGAAAAGGGAGAACAAATCAAAACAAAAGCCAGCAGAAGAAAAGAAATAACTAAAGTCAGAGTAGAACTAAATGAAATCAAAAAAAAGAAAATGATACAGAAGATGATCAATGAAACAAAAAGTTGATTCTTTGAAAATATAAATAAAATTGATAGACCTCTTACTAGATTAACCAGGAATAGAAGAGAAAGGACCCAAATAAGGTCAGAAATGGAAAAAGAGATATTATAACTGATACCACAGAAATACAAAGTATCATCTGTGAATACTATGAAAATCTCTACACACATAAACTCAAAAATGCAGAAGGTATGTATGAATTCCTGGAAACACACAACCTCCCAAGATTCAATCAGGAAGAAACAGAACTCCTGAATAGACCAATAATAAGCAATGAGATTGAAACAGCAATAAAAATGTCCCAACAACAAAAAAAAGACCCCAGAACAGATCAATTCACAGCCAAATTTTATCACATCTACAATGAAGAGTTGGTATTCATATTGCAAAATCTATTCCATAACATCAAGAAGGAAGGAATCTTTCCCAACTCATTCTAAGAAGGCAGTATCACCTTGATACCAAAGCCAGGTAAGGACACAACAAAAGAAGAAAATTACAGACAAATATCCCTTATGAAAATAGATACAAAAATCCTCAACAATATACTAGCAAACTGAATTCAACAGCACATCAAATAATAATGATAATAATACACCATGAGCAAGTGGGCTTGACCCCAGGGATGCAAGGATGGTTCACCATACGTAAATCAATAAAAGTCATTCACCACATAAGCAAAACAAAAACAAAGATCATATGGTCATCTGAATAAATGCAGAAAAAGCATTTGACAAAAGGGCAAAAATTTACCTAATGGGTACAATGAACATTATCTGGGTGATAGACACACTTGTAACCATAACTCAAGCATTATAAAAGTGATCTGTGTAACCAAAAATATTTGTACCCCTGTAACACTTTGAAAAAAAATGATATGATAAACCAACTGACAACAATGGCTTAAGAATTTTATATATTATCCCTCTCAAGGATTGCTGCATTGATAGATAAGACCTGGTAGAGGAGCAATGCTTAACACATTGTAGTGAATTTTTTTAAGAGAAGAATATCATGGTGCAAAAGAGAATAGGCCTCTCTTGCTTCTCAGAATAAAAAATGGACTGGAAGTAAAACCACTCCAAGTTTAAAACAATTGGCTGCAATACAAGGAAAGATATGACTGTAAAACTAGGTATAAGCTCTAGGAGGTCAGGAACTCTATGCTGTTAACAATGGTAGCCTTGGGTTGGGTAAATTCACACCTAATAGGTGTGGTATGCACTGTCTGGGGATGGGCACGCTTGTAGCTTTGACTTGGGTGGTGCAAAGGCAACATATGTAACCTCAGTGTTTGTACCACCGTAATATTTTGAAATAAAAAAAAAACAGTAGCCTCATTGTGAAATAGGATAGGTGATCAAAATTGTTAAATGTTGAATGAAACAGGAAGTGTGGACTCATCTCACCATAACAGTTGTTATCACCCCAGTTGGGCCCTGGTTTCCTCATATATAAATAGATTATCTGAAATGGTACTTCTAGCCCTGAAATGCAATAGTTTATAGCTCCTGAAAGTGAACAGGGCCTTAAGGGGTCATCTAGTGTACACCATTCCTGCTGTCTCTGCTTTCACCCCTAGCAGGAGGGCACTTAAACCTTTCATGATGGCTTCTTGCCCATCCTTCTGATGGAATAGATGTACATGACATTGAGTGATACTTCCGTATGTCCTCTTCCATACCATTAATAACTCCCTATCTTATAAAAAAAGAGGGGAACAGCAGTGCCACTAAATGTCAAAATTGACATACCAAGATTACAGTTACTGTAAGAACAGAGTCAAATACCTCCGAAACAGCAATTTGGTTCTGCAGTTGGCCACAGTCCTAGAGATACTGCACAGTGCCTTGACATTATCAGAGGCGTATGGAAGTAAAATCTGTCTCCCAAGACATATTTTTACTCTGGTCAGACAATTAATGAGAGAAGCTATTAAAGCTAATCTATGGTTGTTAGCATTAGAAAGAGAGCTCCCTGAAAAATGGGCTAAGAAAGAAAACATTAAAATAGAGGAACTAGATTTGGTGATGGTATTATTCCCCACTTTGGAGGGATGATGGACGGATAATGTGAACAGATGATGGACCAATCAGTAATGTGGACAAATGGGAGAGAGAGAGAGTGCTGGCTTCTGCAGAAGAGTGACATTTCTGGGGACTTTGCCTGACTCAAAGGAGTACAATTGCTTTGTGGATGAATTAAGTACTCAGTCATTCATAGGACCAGAGGAATATAATTTGTGATTTGAAATAATTTTTAATGCTAATTAAATAAAAGGTATTCTCCTCACCTTCCCTTATAAAAAAATTCCTTCTTTAAGTTCTCATGACAAAGGGGTTAATGGAAAGCTTGGTTAAAATTGCTAACATTTGACAAATGTGTGAAAGTAGGATAGTTAGCATAGTTTAGAAGGGTGACATGGAGGTAAGAGGATAGACAGCAAGACAGATAGAACAAAACTAGTGTGTTAGGCTAGGATAGGCTATGCTGGGTAATAAACAAGTCCAAAATTACACATCAAAAACTTTATTGTCCTTTTTTCTCATACAAGTCTGTTTCAGGACTAGGCAGCTTTCTAGGGCATGTGACCTCCATGCAACCACTGTGTGATTCAGGATTCTCGGATCTGATGGCTCTGCCATTTCAACGTAAGGATTCTTCAGTCAACAGGGTGGAAAAAGAGGGGGTAGAGAACTACCCGTTGCTGATACCATACAGAGCAAGACACCTAGAGCCCCCAAGCCATCTTATTGAGAAGGAGTCCACTCCCTGAATTCAGCTACATCACACATAGGATCCTGCACCCCAAATCTTCTTATAATGCTGAAAATTAAGTCAGCCTATATGAAGATTTTTCATGTGGACATTTGAATTTAAATAGAAAGAAGACACAGCTCATTCATGGAGCACAGCACAGAGGTAAGGTGGGAAGGAGTAGTTCCCAGTAGCAACTGGTGGAGAGGGCATGAATCACTACGCTATTCCTAGAATGGCTTAGATGTCTAAAAGACCCAGACTTCCACTCATCTGGAATGCTCCCCACAGAGTAAAATTGTGGCCCTGACATCTGTTTTTTCCCCTCTAGCCGGGTGGTACCCTCAGTCTCCACATGAAACTCAGTCACTCCAGGCTCCAGTGAAAACTGAGCCCCTATGTGAAGGGTGCACGAAGACCCAGAACCCACAATGTAGAGCTCAGAGCTCAGCAGAGTCAGCCTTGCAGCTTACCTGGTAAGTGTTCAACACAGTGCTGGCACATGGTGTTCCTGAAATAATAGCTCACGTGTGAAGCTTTCTTTTTATGTGAACTAACTCTTAATCCTCTTAACAACACTATGAAGTGGACACTGCTCCCATTCTGTAGGAGGAAGTAGGCACAAAGAGGATAAACAACTTCCCTAAAATAATATAGCTACTAAATGGTGGAGGCAGGATTGGAGGCCAGCAGCCGTGCTCAGCACACTGCTGCTCCAGAAGGCCCACCCTGCCTTGGTTCCATGCCAAGTGTCCCAGGTCACTTCAAATTGGGGTCCCCAAGACCTTCCAGTGACTACAGAGCTTCTCCTGAGTCCCAGTCTCTGTGACTGGGTCTCTGTATCCTAATGGAAAACCTCCTTAATGCTGACCATTTGTACAATTTTTATTTTAAAAAAACCAAAAACCTCTTTTTTGTGCTGGAGGGATTCCTTCCCTAAGGCCACACCCAGGTTTAACAATTCTCCAGGATGACTTCTCACAAAACTCAGCATAGTGGGCGCGGTGGCTCATGCCTATAATCTTAGCACTCTGGGTGGCCAAGGCAGGAGGATTGCTTGAGACCAGGAGTTTGAGATCAGCCTGAGCAAGAGCGAGACCCTGTCTCTACTAAAAGTGGAAAAAATTAGCTGGGTGTGGTGGCACATTCTTATAGTCCCAGCTACTTGGGAGGCTGAGGCAGGAGGATCGCTTGAGCCCAGGAGTTTCAGGTTGCTGTGAGCTACAATGACATCACTGCACTCTAGCCGAGTGATAAAGACTCTGTCTCAAAAGAAAAAAAAAGAAAAGACTCAGCATAGAGTCATACTCATGGTGATAATTTATTACAGTGAAAAGACACAAAGCAAAATCATCCAAAGGAACAGGCACATGGGATGAAGTCTGGAGGAAACCAGGCACAAGCTTCCAAGAGTCAGTCTTCTCCCTGTAGAATCACGCAGGAAGGGCTTAATTCTTCCAGCGCTGAATAATGACAACACGTGAAATGTTGTCTACCAGGGAACTCATCAGAGATTTAGTGCCAGGGGCTTTCGTTGGGGGCTGGCCACATAGAACTTCCAGACTCTCATTAGGAAAGCAAGTGTTCAGCAAAGCCATATTGTTTGCATAAACAGTTTAGGCACAATGAGCCACTCTTATCAGTTCTGGGAATGGTGGGGACCCTCCCCAAACCCAACTTCCCAGATGCCAGCCAAGGGCCAACCTACAAACAGGGCTTTCAAAGGACAGCAGTCAGGCTTGTTCAGTAAACCCTTTTCTTCACACTTTCCTATCCACCAGGCACTAGACTAAGGAATGAATTACAAAGATTTGTGTTTTAAGCATCCACTGTGTGCCAGCCACAGTTCCAAATGCTGGGTGTACAGAAAAGAAAGCAGACAAAAGTCTTTTGCTAATGAAGTTTTCATCATCTAGGGAAGGAATTAATAAATATATAATAAAAAGTTTTCTGAAGAAAACCAAATCATGATGTGGGACTAAAGATAACAGAAAAGACACTCCAGAGAGAGTATCAGGAAAGGCCTTGGCTATGTGGGTACCCTGGAGTGGAGAGCTGAGTAAAAAGGAGGGGCAAGTCTCGTGCCCCCCGTGGGAAGAGCTTTCCAGGCTGAGGGAGAAGGGAGCGCACAGTCCCTGAGACGGGATGTGCCTGGTGTGTACGGAGCAGCCGCAAAGAAACCCAGTGTGGCTAGAGTGGTAGTGAATGAAACTGAAGAGACAGAATAATATCTGAAGTCCTTACATTAGCCAATAAGTCCCTCTATAACATGACCCCTGTGTAAGTGAGGCAGGATGCCACGGGCAGGTTGAGAAGGGGGGGTGGCATGGTCTAGCTTATGTTTCAAAAAATAAGTAAGTCCTGCTTTCCACCTACAAGGGGCTTTTGGGCTACTGGATGAAAGAGTTATGTCAATTAGTGATGGCAATATAGTGGGTTATGCACTAAAAGAGAAGTACAGAAAAGAACAAAGCTGAAGGGCTGATGCTATCTGATTTCAAGATTTATTATAAAACTTCAGAAATGAAAATGGTGATATTGGTATAAAGATTTTTCTATGGCTTTTACCATGGCTCAAGGTAATAAAGTAGTCTAGAATTATACCCATGTGTATATGCACAACTGATTTTGACAAACATAAAAAGATGAATTAGAAAAAAAAAAAGAAACAAAAACGAGGATAGTATATTGAGTAAATGGTGCCAGAAAATTAGATGCCAAAAAATTAACTTTGATCCATACCTTGCAAAATTAAACTAATTTAAAATGAATTTGTGGACCTACATGTAAAACTTAAAATCATAGTGCTTCTAGAAGAAAACATGAAAGATAATATTTGTGATTTTGAGTGAGGCAAAGATTTCTTAGATCACCAAAATCATAAGACATAAAAGAAATTGATAGATTTGACTTCATTGAAATTTAAAACTTCTCTTTTCAAAAGATTCTGTTAAGATAATGAAAAAGCTAACCATAGACTGGTAGAAAATACTTAGAAATAATATCTGTGATAAAGAACTTGTATCCAGAATATATAAAGAATTTTCAGAATTCAATAATATGGAAGAAATTTTTTTTAAATAGGCAAAGGGTTTGAACAAATATTTCATTGAAAAAGATATATGAATGGCAAGTAAAAATGAAAATATTCTCAACATTATAACCACAATGAGATCCACTATACAACTACAATAATGACTACAATTTAAAGCAAACAACTATTTCAAGCTTTAACGAGGATGTGGAGGAACAGGAAGATTCATACACTTCTGGTGGGGATATAAAATGGTACAATCGCTTTGGAAAACAGTTTGGCAGTTTATTCAAAAGTTAAACACATACATATCATATGATTCAGCCTTTCTACTTCTAGGTATTCACACAAGAGGAATAAAAGCATATATTCGTAGGCATGAATGTTTATAGCAGCTTTATTTCGAAGAACTCCAACTGGACACAGCTCAAATCTGTATCAGTAAGTGAATGAATAAACAAATTGTGGTATAACTCATACATACAATAGAATACTGTTCAGCAAAAATAATAATAGTAATAAACTATTGACACATGCAAGAAAGTGACTGATTCTCAAAATAATCAAACTGAATAAAAGAAGCCAGGGAAAAAAAAGAATACATGCTGCGTAATTCCATTTGTATAAAACTCTAGGAAACACAAACTAATCTACGGTAACAGAAAGCAGATAAATGTCTGCCTATGTGAAGGGGCAGGGGAGGAATAGAAGGGCAATGTTATAAAAAGACATGAAGAAATTTTGGGAAATGATGGATTCGTCATTTTGTCGTGGTGGTGCTATAGCAAATTTTATCAAATTGTACATCTCAGATTTGTGCCGCTTGTTGTATGGCAATTACACCTCAGTAAAGCTATTAAGAAGGAGAAGTTAATGCAGAAGGAGGAGATGGAAGTGTATCTGGTGTGAGAGAAGGAGACAGGATAGAGCCCTAAATGGATGGCTACCTGTTACCTGATTCCTGACCCCTACTTCACCCTAGTGCAACTACCTCAACCACCGATCCCCTGCCCAGATGCCTTCATGTTACCAGCTTCTGAAATGCATCCTCACCACCTGCTCCAAACTTCAGAGACTTATTTGAATGTCCAGATACCAACCATCCTGGATACAGCTAACCAGCTGAGCAGATGCCCTTTCTAAACTCTTAGTATAAAGGTGTAGTTTAAATACGCATAGGACTCCATATGAAATTTATAGTGTTGGAAAGTAAGGAAGCACTAAAAAAAAAAACCATAATGATGGAGGTATATCAAAAGGATACAGGAGCCAACTGAAAGAACAATAAAATAAGTAAAGTAGTATTTAATCATAATCTGAAGTATACAGTATCATGGGGCCATATTAATATAATGAATACATAAATAAATATATAAATGAGGAGAACAGACAAATCTCCCATGCAGACTAATTGCAAATAATTTACCTATATACTTCACACTCCAGGAAGTAGAATGTAACTCTCACTGTTTAAGTACGGGAATTTTTTCTTTAGGTAAGTAGTAACTTTCTGCTTACGAGCAGGATGGAAAAAAAGAGGAAAAAGAGTAACTTTGCAGTGCAAGAACCTGACAAACACTAAGTCAGACGGGTGATCAAGGTTAACATCAAAAGTAATAATCAATTAGTCTGTGGCCTGTCCACAGAACCCAGACGAGATGGGTATCTTTTCCATGTGCGAAAGTCTAACAACAGTGAGGCATGTTGACTAGATTTTTCTGGACTGGATCCTGCACCTTTGGGGGTAATAGATTTCTTACAAGTAGAAGGGACCATGTTCCCCAAAGTCCTCCAGAAAGTAGCCAGGTGGTCTCCCCTAACCCAACACCCCTACCTTCCCCACTCACACTGCTGGACTTCCATATGTGCCCCATCCTGCCCTTCCATTTTGACCTAAATGTCCATATATAAAAGCTTCATGTGTTATCAACTTAATTCTGACATCTCAAATGACTCATGACATCTGGCATGGTTAAGGCCATAGTTGGCCAATTTTTTCTTCCTGCTTCATCATTTTTCTTTTGCTTTTTTTTTTCTTTCCTTTATTACTCTCCCTGTTTTGCCACAGTTAGCATCCAAACAGAAC